>NW_009225837.1:0-37531 GCF_000690835.1 Fulmarus glacialis
CCGCCCGGCCCCCGGCAGCGCCGGCCGCACCGGGCGGACTGTGGGTGGGTGTCGTAGCGACAAGCCACGGCAAAGGGAGGGGTCAGGTCTGTCACCCTCCGCTGTAGGTATTGTAGCTTTCTCTGCCCACCTCTTTCGGTCAGGAGGCGTTGATGAAGTTTCCCCCCTCACCCCCGCGAGCTTCCTCTGCTGCCATTGTTGTTCCCTGTGCTCACATTTCTCTTTTTGCCATAATCGTTAAGCTGGACCGTGTCGAGACGAGACGCGGTTCTTGGGCGTTTTTCATGGGGTCTGGCAATCCCTCTGCATTCAGTCCCACATGAGTTCCAGAGAAGCTGACAGCAAGCCTTTGGCTGCTGCCTGTAATCTCTCCGGAAAATGCCTGTTGCTATGTCTGATCATCTTCTTTATGCACTTTTCAATGCATTTTAGAAGTGAATTTGTTTGTTTTCACCTCAGATGTAGAATAGGATCATGATCTATTAAGGAGAGAGAGGAGTTATGGAGCATGTTGGACGGCAGACCAAAGGAACAAATAACTAGTCTACAGTCTAGACCCATACTGGACTATGGGTCTAACTTCAGGAGCTTCACTAAAATACATCAAAAACCAGTTTGCCATACAAAAGTCAGCAGCTGACTTGGGTACTTAATAAAAAATAAATAAACTACAAATCATACAAGCATACACCTGCTGGCTTCACTGGATGCCCTTTGCTTTTGCGCTGGAAGGAGGACTAAGCAACGGGTCCCTATTGATTTCTCCATGCTACTCATGAGTCTTGTTTTCACAAGTTGCTTATCCCATACAGAACATTTTTAACTGGGTTTGGTCCTTGAATGCTTAAAACAAAAAGATGTCATAAAACTTCTGGTATAGCTAGCAGAGATAGAGACACAGTGGGTGAAATCCTTGAGCAAAGTCCAGATTTTGCTTATTGTTTTGTTTAGCTCAGGAAAATTCAATCTTGCATATAAGTTCTTATATTTTTAACTCAGATTTTAACTTAGTTAGTTTATTACATTCCTTATTTAAACTCTTAATACCAACATTGCTAAATACTTGTCTTTTTTTTGGAAAATGTATGCAATAAAATAAAATACTATTTCATCCAATATATCCAACACCCAGGAAAAAAACCGAACAACTTATTGTCAGGTAAAAGGAATAACCTGAGAAGTTATTATTTTAGCTGTGAGACAAATTTTAGGTTGGAAGACTAAATTTGCCTTGGCCTTAATCCATTGTAACATGCAGCAGTAGATGCCATGCATCTTACAGCGAGGGCTGAAGTTAAGGTAATGTTTAGCGTACTCTCCTTCTTATAATGCACTCGCCAGGTTAATGACGTGCATTGATTTTGCTAATATCAGAGAATGAGACGGTTCCTCTATGCAGTCTGGAAGAAAAGGAAAAAAATTGCCTTTTTGGAGGTGGAGAGGGGGAGAAATTATCTTGCAGTCATTGTGACTGCAGGGCACAAGCATATCACTACAGTGACAACAGGAAAGGAGAAGGAGATCAGGATATCAGACCTCCAAGACTGTGAAACATGTTGAGAGACAAAGTGCCAGAGTGATGGTGGCAGAACAATTTATGTGATTTAAACTCTATGTCTAATGATGCCGTGCCTGAGCAGCAAGAATGGCATAAGAACTCCATTTCTACACTCCTGAGTTGCTAGTGGAAATATTAGAATACCAAAGCAGATAGAGGTAACAAAACCCAATTAAAACTCAGCTTTCAGACAATTTTCAATATTTATAGACTGGACAAGAAATGCTCATTTCTCATCTGACCTTTTTTGATGGATAAGAAGCCTAGAAGCTTCTTTAAGATGCTTTAATTTCTGTCACATGCAAACGGCATTAAATTCCACATTGCTCTTAAAATCTTACCCTGTCTTCTCACAGCCTCTTCTATCTCCATTAATATCCACTGCTCACTATTGGGTTTATCTTTACTGAAAACTCCCAGTGATTAGTTTCATTCAAAAATCAATCCAGCTGGATAATATTTTGAATGTATCCAAATATTTGGATCTTTCTGGAGTAAAAGGTCCTAGAACCGGCAAAAAACCCTTCACTACTTTACACAGGTAGACAACAGATTTTTAAATGCCTATGAAGTTTTTCTGGTGAAATGGTGCCTGAAAACATATCTGAGCTGAAGAAGAAAATGTCTAGGTATTTATCAAATTTTGTAAAACTAAAGAAATAAATACATGTGAATATTTGCATCAAAAATATTTATTTCAAAAAAACAGAAATATTTGAATGAAAAATCTTTTCATCAAAATAACCAAATCTTTAGCTTGATAACCATATTTAACCAATCTTTGGCTTGATAACCATATTCTCTGGCAAGAATTAGTTAACACTTTCTACCTATCCTTAGAATTTAAAATCTTAGGTAAGCTCTGATCGTATCACTTGTGTCTCAAAGTTTATTGAGAGTTTATTATCATTATTAATGTTATTTACTCAATAAAAATCTGGCCAGAGAAAAGCCCAGAATCATGTGTCAATTAATTTGTCTCATCTTTTATTTATATTGTCCACACAAAAAGTACTGTTAAATTAAAGTTATGGCTAAAAGAAATTCCTAGGAATGTTGGAATATTTTAATTTTGGGGATCTAAGTGAAAATAAGAAAAGAGAACAAAGAGAACAAAAGAGAAATTTTTCTCTTACAAAAGAGAAAATTAAGGCCAGAACCTCCATTTCTAACATGTCACAGGAGACCTGCAGGAGTCAAAAACTACCAATGACCTTTAGTGGTGTTCTCACCTCAGATTAACTAACACAATTTATCCTGCTGGCATTAAGGGAGCAGCAAAAAGAAGACAATTTGAGTTGACAGGTAGTATTCAATCCCCCTTTAGAAAGATGCTACTTATGGATTTTCCATGAGCATCACCATCAGCCCCACCCCCGTTCATCTCACAGGGATCTGGGCAACGCACCTGACGAGGCATGAGAATTTTGCTGGTCTTCCACAGTCACCCATGACCTTTTACGTTTGGAAAGTATGCATAGTCCCCTTTTATAGTGACAAAGTTTTCTTAGATAGCCATTTACTTTCTACTTTCTTGCTCTCTCTTCAAGAAAAAGATAAAAATATATTTTCTGAAATGAAAGTATAGGTTTGCAAAATTTTGGCATAATTGACATTTTTCAGCAGTGGGTCGAGGCACAATTAAATGATTACTGATACTTATTTTGCAGCTAGATTACTATACTAGTTTTTAACTTTTTGACTTTTTATTTATTTATATCAAAACAAAAGAAAAAATCAGAAGACTTTTCAAATTCCATTCTCCCATTTCTGTAATGTTTTAATTCAGCAGCTGTTTATCCAATCATTTCAAATTATATAGAAAAATTATATCTTGTTCCACACAGTTTAAGAATACTACTTTTTCTGTGGCTGAAGAACAAAAATAGCCTTCTAATGGCAAAGGAATTGCAACAGCTATGAAATCAAATCCTGCTGTACTTTCCACAGTTATTTGGGTTTTCTTTGCTTAGAAGAGACAAAGTAAAATAATTTCTTGAAATAACAATGACATAAAAGCTATACTCAAAAATTAACCTTACACATAGGAATATAGGAATTCCTTTGATTTTATTTGATGTTTAAACATTCTTTCCATTTAGGTATTTCTCCTTATTCTTTTTTAATAGAAAAAGCATATTCTCCGTTTTCTTTTTTAATAGAAAAAGAAAACTTTATTATACAAACAAATGCAAAATTTTTTCTCTCACTTTACACCAGTGTAAACTAGGAGTAATTGCAACAATGTCAAGTAAAACAGCTGTTGGGGAAGGCTAAAGCATAAAGTGAATAAGCACTTCATAAAACTACATCTGTCATGATAGACAGTACATCGCATGACATTTCGGTCAAAGTAAAATATAGAAAAAATATTTACATAAGTTAATCAAATAACACCCTGTCTATGAATAACTGGCTTTTCAGAAACATTTGAAACTGTGGGAATGTCTGCTTTCTATGTCAAATGCTTTTGACTGAAAAACAAGTCCTCCCTCCCATCTTACCCTTCCTTTTGAAAAATCTTAACTGAAATGCAAGAATAGTGCCACAGGGAGATTGTAGCTGAGGTTCTTATGGATTAGCCTCTTTCTAACCAATAGGCCATGTTCCCCTAGTAGACTAAGTCTCCAGTGATGCACCATCTTTGTTGTTTAAGAAGAAAAATTACAATGCATGGTAGGAAGCCCCAGGCCAGGGACCTTATCCCATAAATGGAAAATAGATAAGTGAGTACCTGATCTACCAGTCCAATCCTATTGTAATTATCACCTCTATAATTTCCAGAGAAAACGTTTTATTTTAATTCTTGAAAATTCAACATTTTCTTGGCATATAAATCTGTTGATTTTTTGTATCATTAGTGTTAAATGGCAGCTGAGAGAAAAATCGTGAAAGGAAGCAAGATAACCAATGTTTTCTATTTTAAAGATCCTCAGAGATCTTCTGGAGCAACACTTGCAGACATTATGGACTAAAATGAGCTAACAAAGTTAAAATGTCCTGCCCTTCAGGGGTGCTGACACTTGTTATTCCTATTGGCCTGAGTAGGAATTTTGAGCCTATAGCACCTTTGAACACCATGTAAGTTTTATTTAGGTAGTTACTTTTTAGGCACTCAAGTCTGAAGAAAAAAAATAGTTGGCTATTTAGTGTAATCTTATGAAAACCTGTGTGCCTTGCAGTACTTTGGGTTCACGTCTTAGAAGCATGTCTGTGCTTAGAAAAGTAGCCTGGAATCTCCCCAAATCAATCTGAAGTGAAAGTTCCGTAATGAACGTAGAATTTACTACAAGTGAATTAGCAGAAAAAGAAGTGTAAAGTAATTCCAGAATATCACTAGTGCATAAGTAAGCATTCCTTGTAAATAAGTCACTCATTTATAGAAACAGGTTATAAATAAATGATGTTTGAGACTTCTTTCAAATACTTAGAGTTCTTTATATGATACATTTTAGAACATTCCACAGCATCTAAAATATATAAAAATAAATATCTACAGTATTTACAAAGTATGATACAATCCAATCTTTAAAAAGACTTGTAAAGACATGTTCTTTAGCTCATAGTGAGGTAAGTAGGTTTCTGTAAGACTGAGAAGAAATAGGAGAGGCAGTCGTTTTGAAGGTTTCCCTTTGTCCAGTTGTTGTAGTCTGTAACACAGCTAAAAGCATGTGCCATTCTCTGGTGGTCTTACATGTATTGAGCCAAAGTCATCCTTGCTGTAACTCCATCGAGGTAAGTTTAGTTATGCTGGGGACAAATTTGTCCCACTCTACATTCTCTGTGTTGCCAGTGTCTTCTGCAGAAACCCTCACAGCTTCATCTAAATTTGAAGTCATGTTCATCCCTGGTATGTGGAGATGCAGTTCCCCTGATTTCGATGGGCTGAGTGTAGCTGGGATACCTGTAAGATCAAATAAAGATTTTAAGATGATTTTGCTGTTCTTATCAGGTAGCTGACTGGCTCACCCGCTGATTGTCTCTCTCTGAACACTATACAGGTGATGATCTATTAACAAAATGTTCCAAATTGCACTTGGAAATTTTAAGCGAAGACTTCTTGATTTCTCTACTTTTAAACATTTTAATGTGTTCTACCACAGTTGCCCTGTGGTTCCTTATCCAGATGCCCCTGTGACCAGCAGAGCACTACAGCTTCCTGTGTACAAGTCAATCATAGAATCATAGAATGGTTTGGGTTGGAAGAGACCTTTGAAGATCTAGTCCAACACCCCTGCCATGAGCACAGGACAGGCAGGGAGAAGAGAATGATGACAAATAATGAATATAGAGTAAAACATCATCTACAGCCACACTGTCATCTGGGTTTCATGGCTCTAACCTTGCTTGTGCCTTGCATATATGAATGGCAACACTACTGGAGAAAAGGAAGCTGAATTCAGGAAAAAAACCCATTCCTTCTATAGTAAGTGAAAAGAACAGACTTCTTCAGAGGTAATTTATTTAATTCTTGTTAGAGATATATTTTAGGAACAGATTAGCTGTCCTTGGAGATACCAATTTCTCTGTCATCAATATATAGCTTACATAGCTATATAGTGTCTGAGATAACTTCTAGACAACCAGCGTTCACAACCCTAGGAAAGGAGGGATGAATCCTTGCAGTCCCTTGCAAAGTTCTGCTGGGATACAACATATAATGTAACGAGAAATATCAAATAATAAATTATATGCCATTTTCCATCTATTCACAAAGCTAGGGAATTGCACAATCATTTCAGTGTTTACCCACAACTGGGAAAGCTTGAACAACTTCTGCCTTTCATTTCAGACTGTGTTCATTTGTTTATCAACCTGTATTGGAGAAAAATCAGGAGTGGCTTCCCAGCTGCTCCTGAATACACACAATAACCCACCCAACAGGAAAAAGAGTAGAAAATGTGAGAAAAGAAATTAATGTGAATTTCTTATTTGATCAGCCCAACTCACACTAGAATGTAAGCAGATCGTTTGAAATAGTCAAGGTCATTCAGGTAGTTCAATCTGTACACCCAACTTTGGTTATAATATTTGTTATAAAATAGACCACAACTTCAGAGAATTAGCTCTGAGTAGAATATAGCTGTTTATAAACACATTGCAACTCCAGGGAATATTATTTTCATACTTTCAGGTACCTGTTCTTTATTTACTTAGGAGTCTAAAGGAAGTAGGGATCCAAAGAAAGTATTTACATAAAATATGATTATCTTACCTCCTCCCCAGTTGCAACTCAACTTTTGAAATAAATGAGATGAAATTTTGTTTCATCAATATATAACCAAAGTTGTAGCATATTCTATAAAATATTTCTCATAAGTTACTTTCCTTAGAGTCAGTTCTTAATTGTAAACACCCTTCTCTCATTGTAGTGTGCTCAGATTCATATATTGTTGTATGCACAACTAAATTTTACTTCCACAGCATCAAAAGACATAGGGACAAGTATACTACCAGTGGGTAATAGGTGCAGTACCATTTGCTGGAATTGTATTTATGTTGGTCAATACAACGTGTTCTGAAAGTTTTGAAACATTATCAAAATTGCTGATCTGGGTGGTCAAGGATTTCCGACTCTCTGTGCTGGTACGACCTCTGGTGAGCCGTTCATCATGATGACTGCGAATGCCAAAGATGCAACAAGAAAATGCTGCTTTAAATTCTTCTCTAAATTTCCCTGTCAACCACAAAAAAGACTCATGAAAAAATTGTACTATTAACCGTGTTTCAACAAACTTTATAGATTAGAAAAAAACATCTATCTAAAGCAAAATTAACCGAAAACACCCAGATGTTCTTCCACTGCAGAAGTAGGAAATCACAATTTCAACATCTTGGAGAAAGACAGAAAAAATATAACCTTTGTAAGAAGATATGTGAAGTATGGTATGAAACCTAAATTATTCTTGGCTAGACAGAATGGACAAACTAGAATGATTTATGAAATAATGTCATGGATAGTCTGTTGATTAATAACATATCTAACAAAAACAAGTAATTGAACAATTGTAGGCTTAAATGACTGAATCATTACTTGACATGTGAAATGAGAGGGCATGGCTAATTTGTGTTTCATCTTGAATATATTTTAAAAGAAGATTCAAATTGTTCGACAGCCCATTAGCCTGCTTTTGGAGCTCAGAGTAAATTGTTCGAATCATTCTCACGCTACACACCACAAAAAAACTACAGTGGGGAAATGTGTACTGAGGATCAACAGACTTTTGCCTCCCAGTATTTAGCTGCGATACCACCAGTTTAAGTCCTGATTCTGCTGTCCATAGCCAAATAAGACAAATACAAACTAAGACAAATCTTTACTAGTAAGTAAACAGCATCCTGGCTGGTTCTTTGGCCTTGAACCTAGTTGGCACAGTCTGGTCATGCAAGTACTATTAAAGACTCACAGCCTCCAAAACCCAATACCTGCATATAAAATGCCAACTGGGGACAGCCCCTGGCCTGTGCTACCTCCCAGATAGTATCCAAGGAGTGTTTAGGGGAATGGTAATCGTTTCAAACCAAAGTCATGCCAAGGACTTCTCTACCAAATTAATGGCATGGACAGTCAAATTCAAGCACTTGGACTCAGGCCCTGGCACTGTTTAGTTTAGTTATAGGTAGATAGCCTGAAGGTAATGGGATACTTCAGGCAACTTGTTCCAAGAAGAGGATCTAGGTCCCACTGGAGGAGCTGGGCTGATGTTACACAGTCATTAATCTTATTTGTTATGGCTCATTACATTCAAACTATACATTAAACTTGAATTCTAGGTAACTGTAACTTACCACTGAGGAAGTTATAAATAATAGGATTGGCTGCACTGTTTGCATATACAAGCCAGTGTGAGAACGTGAACCAGGCGTATACAGTTTCTCTGTCATCGGCATGATTAAACATCCCAAAAACCCTACAGAAAAAGAAAAACAAACCTGAAAGATGGCAAAACTAGAAATCATATAAAAGGATTTGGCAAATTCTAGCCTAATTTTATCTCTGATGACCTATTTGCAGTTCACAGAAAAGCTGATTCAACAGTGCTCGCTTTCTTGAGAAAATGAAGTCCTCTCCCCATCTCTCAGCCTCCTGTCTTGGTGGTTTAGCACAACAGAGACCATCAGTGCTTTACTTTGCAATGGTGCAGATGTGTGACTTTTCTGCTAAGTAACGAAAGTCAGCTGGTGTCAGATAAGTCAGGAAAAGATGGGAAAGGTTGCTTTTGACCTATTCATGTCATTGAGGTTCCCAGCTCTAGGTCCACTCTCCAATAAACAGGGGCTCTGGAATTGGAAAGGCACTGAACTGGCCCCAAAACTGAGGCCACAGTAGCAGCTTCTGTCCTCCAGAGAAACCTGTTTTGCTCAGGTTCCTTACACCTAACTTTTGCCATTTAAGTGAAAGTCTAACTATGGGCTGCTATTGCAGTCGAGGCAGCCTGTGTAGTTCCTCTGTGGTTCAGATCACAGGTAGCCTGAACTGCCTTCTGGAAATACTTCTTTCTCTCCACATTGCCTACTAAGGGACCTGAGGATGAAAAGTACTTAAATTAGGCCTCAGGAAAGTGCCAGAGTTGAGTGGGATGTATTTGAGCCTTCATATCCAACTTGAAACTACTCCTTAAAAACTAAAATGTTCCTCATGCACCAATTAAAGGCTGGTTACTTTTTAGGATATTCAAATCTTCTGCTATATGTCATTATTTATTGGTGTTCCAGCTGTCTCGTGAGATATAACTATATCAAAGCCTTAACCTGTCAGGCACTGCATGAAAAACAGACTGTAAACAAATATGTCTCAAATGAACCTGAGAGAAAAGGGTAAATGAGTAAAACAAAGCTTCATAGGCAAACTAGAGCATTAGCCTAAGGTCTCAGAATTGTACATGGTGGGGCTTGGGTTTGAACCCAGCATTTCACAGTCCCTAGGGCCAAGCCACAACACGACACTCTCCTGCTAACCTTCAGCTGCTGCTTTAGGTAAATGCACTTCCACGGGTGCATTTACAGCAAACAAGCTGTAATCCCATGTAAATGACAGGTTTTAATGAGGAGGTAGGCTAGATCATTTTCATGAGGAAGAACTTGCTAATAAGGATTCCACAATCTGGCCTTTAGTTTAAATGCTATGGATAGGTTAGATATGTTTTTTTCTTGCAAGTGTATGACTATCTTCAATTTCTTAATCATGAAATAAGTAAGCTTCTCCTTCAAAAGTATCTGCCAGAATAAGAGGAATTTAGTAACAGAGGATTGTTTTTGGACAGAAAGGTTTATCAAGTGTTTATATTTTGGGACAAATTTTACCTTTTCAAGACATTGAGGATGCTAATTGGTAGATAGCAAAGTGCAAAAACCAGGAGAACAACCATTAGCATACGTGCTGTTTTCCTTCTTGCACGGATCTGTTTTATTTCAGCTGCCACAGCACTAATCTTTGACTTTGTTGATTGTCCCAGTCTTCGGGGCTGTGCTGAGGACTGCAGAGGCTTCCATTTTTTCTGAACAACAGAAGAAGTTCCTGGGATCTACAAAAGACAAAAAAAGGGGCACTTTGAAAAACTAGCACTGTGAGTAGCTGTAACAAGAAAACGAGACATGTTGACATACACAATGTAAGCTTGCAGGGAGAAGTGTTCTTTTTTATTAAATTAATTGATGTAGCTGGAAGAAACAAACTAGATTTCAGACACACTTGAAGGCCTGCATAAAAATTTGTGTTTTATCCAAATATATCAACTGATGCATTAAAATTTTCTTTACCTCCCAAATACCTTGCCTTGCTTGTCTCTTCAGACTATCACACTTACCAACCCTACTACTGCAATTATGTTGCTATAAAGTTCTACATTAAATGTTTTCTTGTATGGCAGAATAGTTTATCCCATTAATATGCTGCTAATTTAAGATACTAAACAGCTTTTCAGCATTGGAAAACAAGGATTTAAAGCCAACATAGTTTTAAGTGCCATAAAACTTCCAAATATGCAATCTAGATGACAATGAAGCAGCTAAAGAAATCACAGCTGAAGTGTGGATCTCCCTGTAAAGCTCCTCAAAACTGAATGTATATACAGTGATGAATAGAGGGGAATTGTGGAAGTGTGCCAAGACATGGGAAGATTCAAGTTAGCCAAAGACACCTTGCAATGGGTAGATGTAGCACCATGCTATTAAAAAAAAATCTCGGTTTATGTTTTCTGTGCCCTCACATAAGCCAAGCCAAATAAAGCAATTTTGCTTCAGTTCTTCAAAATTATTTCCTGCCTGTGGCCAAATGTGAAAGACTACAGATGGCAAGGATTTTCTCAGAGAACTCTATTACAATGACATTTATAATGTTTTCAATGTCATATATTGTGAAAACCTTTTGGGTAGAAATATAGTTTTATTCATGTGTAGTGCAATTGTCTGCAGGGTGACCAGTCTCATGAGTATAAAATAATTCCTGTTTAAAAGTATCTGCAAAATTCAAATTGTCTATTGCAACATTTCAAAAATTAGACCTTATCCACACAAACTGACCAGAAAAGAATGAAATTTTGGATATTTATTTCAGGAAAAAAGTAAGCTAAAAAGGGAATACTTTTTCTAAAATAAAAGTATGCACATTCAGAATTGTTCTAGAATAGCTATTATGTTGGTTTGGGGTTTTTTTTGTGAATAGCTTCCTTGCACAGACAAGCCCTTAATTTAGCATTTATGTGCACCATCAAACCTGATTTACAACTATTGGAACATTTTGGCAAAGTTGTGTTGTAATGAACAGGAACTCAATGAAGCAGAATGGGGGATACATTATAACATTTATTTTTTACTAATGTCTCTATGGACATAAAGCAAAAAAACCCCTTGCACTTACTTCTACTGTGGGTTCCCATTCATTCAGCTGAAATCAGCAGTATCAGTTTCATACCTGGACATGTCTGTCCTATTGCAAGGGATTTCCCCTACTTAGCTGTGGGGTGTAGTACTGCAATGTGTCTTTGCCACGCGCTACTGAGATAATATGCTGTCTAAGATTCTGATTCTGGTTTATCAGGGGTGCTTTGACATTCTGTTCTTCTAACTTTGAAGCAGAACCTTTTCCTTCCTTTTCACTCATACTGAGTTACCATATTGTAGCAAGAACTGCAGATGGAAGCAGAGAAATTTAGCCAAATCTCTCCCTCCTGATTATGGCAAAGATTCACTTGAAGAAATCAGTGATCACCTCTCATGGTAGCTAGATGCAATTTAGATGAAGAGAAACATTATCTCGGCTCAAAATTGTGAATGGCTTTTTCTACAGAAATGTTAGACATGACTGTGTACAAGGTTTGTACCTGTGTGTGCAGGTAGAAGGGTCTTTTCTGGTATTTATGCAGTCTTTAATAGCAAGAGGTGATCAAAGGTAGGACTGTATAGAATGTACAATCATCTCACTGTACTATATATTAAATTGCTAAATCTTCAGGAGTTTGTACTGAGAACCTTTCTGAAGAGCCCTATTTTCCTCAGTCTTTACCTGGCATACACCTGGGCTTTGCTACTGTTACACCAATAGGCAATAAAACAGCAAGAATTTTATCAGAGAAAAAAAAAAAGAAGAGCTATATACGCAGAGATGCATAGCTGAACCAGTACCATCTAAAGAGCATAATGCTTCAGAAGTGTGTGTGCGTGTGTGTGTGTGTATACAGAAACATTTACAAATATGCATTTATGTAAACACACATACACGTATTGCAAGTGATAGGATGAGAGGAAATGGCCTCAAGTTGCGCCAGGGGAGGTTTAGATTGGGTATTAGGAAAAATTTCTTCACTGAAAGAGTTATTAAGCATTGGAACAGACTGCCCAGGGAAGTGGTTGAGTCACCATCCCTGGAGGTATTTAAAAGGTGTGTAGATGTGGCACTTAGGGACATGGTTTAGTGGTGGACTTGGCAGTGTTAGGTTTATGGTTGGACTCGATGATCTTAAGGGTCTTTTCCAACTGAAACAATTCTATGATTCTATTATTATGTATGTACAAGTATACATATGCCAGCATAATGCATATATTTGCTTTTCAGTAACTAATCAATTATAGAGATAATTGTGGAGAATTTGTGTCATTCCAATGATTCACTAAAAGCCCACTAGCTGTGTCCAAGCAGGTACTAAAATTTGCAGTTATTTTCTTATGCACCTTTCCTCTATCCCCTCAAATTATTATGAAGGGGTTTATAACCACATTAAATCTCTCCAAATGTAATAACAACTGGCAAAGATTGGAAGGGCATATTTCAGCTGCCAAAATGAAAATGGGTAGGGTTCCTAGTTATTAATATGAGTAGGCTTTAGTGTCAATACATTTGGACATCAGTAAATTGAAGCATACAGTATGGAACTTGGTAATACAAATTATGTATCAACAGTTTCACCGTAAGTCCATTCAGTCCTATTTATTTGTTCAGAAGTTACTTTTAATCTACTTAAAATCTGCAAGAGAACATAGCCTTCTAAGTCACTACTTCCTTGCTAATAATTAAAATAAATTACTCAAAATCCCTGGTATTTGTGGCATGATTGTTCTTGTCCTTACAAAGATGAATCATTAATTCAAATATTGTAAAGCTTATATTCAAAGACCTGCTTGAAAGACACAATCAGTAATTTTAAGAGCTATTGCACGAAGTACGGTAAGGATAGCTTGTAAATCCATCTTACCTTTAGTCATCTGAACAACTCCATTTTAAAAAAAAAAAACCTTTAGAAAAAGTGAAGGCATAGAAAGTATTTACTGTTTGCTGTGTTTTTTATATCATGTACATCTGGAAGGCTTATTGTATCTTGCAATAGGATCACTATCTTTAACTGAAGTTCTGGTAAACACCATGATTTCTTAATTGAAATTATTATCAAATAATACATTTAGAGCACTGCATTCATTTGCTCTTCATGACTGATTATGGCACACCTGTTGCACTTAGAAAGATGCCTGATGTCTGCAGCCAAGTCACAGTTGATAATAGATATGCAGTGGTTTTAATTTCACTTAGTGCAGCCTCCTATATATAGTGCTATCATCTGTGCTAGGAAGAGAGACATCTGTAATTTCGCATCATTCATAGCACTAAGCCTTTAGCAGTATTTGTCTCTTTGCCACTGGAAAAAAAAGGATCACCCTAGCCTTGTCAGCATGCAAGATATATAGGGAGAAGAAATATTGTGAAGAAGGCCAGCTAATACAACTGGGGGAGGGGGGGGAACCCAACAAAACAGGTTGGTTTCCAGTCATTCAACTTCTGCTCTGAATCTGAAGGAGCATTTTCAAGCTAAGTGCAGGTTAGGAACAGTAGCTTTGCATTAACTTAACTAATGGACAGTTTGAGAGAATAGGTAGATTGTACAGGAAGTACAGAAGAGAAGGTTAAGAAGGAATATGGTGATAAGGTCATTGGGTGCTACAGGACAGATAACTATTCAGCAATGCAGAGCATCTTACAGCTATGTTAGACTGAACTTAATTTTAAAACTAACCCAGCAAAGCCTTTGTTCTGGTGAAGAGTCCCCTCAAATTGTAAAGGTTAAATTTTACCTTCAATTAAAAGCAAAAATAATAATTTAAATATAAACAGCGAGATAAACAGCAACTCTGGTTTAACCTAATCTGATTAGAAGTGAGAATAATTGCTATTATGATGTATGGATGATAAGAAAATGCCTTAAAGCGGATTTGGTTTGTCCTATATTTTAGTTATTTGCAAGAGATATGTTTCGTCAGTATAAGATTTGATTTTTACGTTTGACATATATATATATATTTAGAAATCTAAAGTCTGCTTGTGATTTCTGTGACGGATCAATTTGAACTGCATGAAAAATGCCTCTGATGTGGCAGATACTATGCCCTGGCTGGGACAGCCTCAGATTTGGATGGTATCAGACATAATGGTGAGAGAGAAATGATTCATGCCCATATCTTGATGGAAATGTCAGCCATTGTTAGAGCCATTTGAGAGGATAGGACAGGGAATATCTTGCATCATGTCTTCAATGGGATGAGCTTATTGTCCTTTACAGAACAACAGGGCAGGGAGTGACAGAGGACTACAGCTATAGATAAATCCCAGACAAAGCAGAAGACAGCAGAGAGAACCATAGACTGATGCATGACAGATTACAGTTCACACCCAGAAAACTATTCTCAAGCTGACACCACTTTGAATAGTTGGAGGGGGAAAAACATTCCTGAAAAAATTCATATCATTTTTGCCACTTCAATTCAAATGTTCTTTGGGTGCTTGCTTGCTTGGGGTTTTTCATTTAGTATTTCTCTTTTCTTTCCTATATTTTTAATTTGAAGCTTGAAAAACCAGATGTTCACATTAGAAATCATGCCAATTATTTGTCAATAATTCACATCAAATGTTACTGATAAAGCCAGCTTCACATCAGGCAATTCCAGTCTCACAGTTCTGATAGCTGGACTTTCTGGTCTAACTTTTGTTCAGATTGGACCTGCTATGAATCCGAGACTTTGTAGAATGAAAAATAAAAATAAAAAATTGTACAGACTACTAACAAAATGAGAAGGTCAATCCTAACTTTTGACTGTTACAGGAGATTTTAGCGGTATAAATAAGGTCACCCAAGGTATTTTGGTAAGCACTTCAGATGGGAGAGACCTTTCTTCTGCCTATAATCAATCCTTCTGTTGCCTTTTTCTCTCTTTCTCTCCCTTTAAGCCCTTCATAGACATGAACAAGAAGGGGTTTACATTCAGTCTGACTGCCATCATTTTTTAACGCATCTCAGTGCCTATCCAAAGTGGCTGTAAGCCAGCAGTGTCACTGAACCTGGTAACAGTGCTGGATGTAAAAATCCAAGTCCTAAGTGACAACATGGAGCATATAGAGAAGAAGGTTGTACATAGGAATCTGCAGATAGTCACAATAGCAAGCAGATAGAGCTAGTGTTAAGTGACTTACCTGGCGACACCACAGTTTTCGAAATATTTGCAAATAGGCCAACACCATAAGACACAGTGGTGCCATGTATGTCACCAGAAAAAAGCATGTGTGATACATTTTGGGGTAAACCTCAGCTGGAAAGAGAATTCAAATAGGAAAAGTGCATTTAAATATACATACTTTTCAAAATCACTTTAAACCAAATTATTCATATAGATATGCATGGTTTTTTTCAAACATAATAGGTTACAATGGAAGATGTATCCAATAATATAGTCAGGATTCTATATACATTCTGTTTCTATTATAAACATGCTTTATCTCAAACATCTCTTATATCACATTATTGCTTTCCTATCACATTATTACTTTAATAAGTCTTAAGAAGTTTTGCTTTTTATTAAACCAGTGAAAGATAGAAAATTTCATTATCTAACAATAGCTAACTAATTATCCAACCTACCTCATCTTTGACGTATTTAACAGGTTGTGTAACTGTCTTTAGTTTTAATTCTGCAAAGGCTACTATGTATCCCTGAGTAAATTGCACAGTCTCTCACCTATACGCAGAGAATGTAGACTACAGCACAAAGGATGCTGATGGGAGGAAAGACAGACATTTCTTAAATCACTTTTTGGTGGCAGAACAAATGTGATTAAGACTCAGTGATTTAAATAGAATTAATTCAGTCAAGTGCTCTAAACTTAGGAAATTTCCAAGATTATTTTTGATTCAGCTTTAACAATCATGAGTTTGCTACCATTGTGTTTTAGTATCCTATGCACCTCTTTTCAAAAGACAATTTAAGAATGTTATTTTCTTAGAGGCAAACATCTTACAAGTGTTGTGAGTGTATTGTGTTTTAAGAATGTTGTATCATAAGCTTCATCATTAGATTATAGCAGAATGTGCAGTGGGTGCCTGGAGAACTTGCTTTCGCTTTTGTAACATCAAATGCAGTTTAGTATTACCAAATGTTGATATTAATTACAACTTAACATTTATGGATGGCCTCAGAAAAAGAATTAACATTATGGAGAATGACAATATGTAGCAGAAGAGAAACTGCGCTCCATGAGCCGTTAGATTGCATGGCAATCCTAAGCATTGCATTTTGGCTAGAGTAAAGAAGGAATGTTTAAGTTAATTTCTAGAATTTCCGAATGTTTCAGGATGATAAGATCTGCAACTGAAACGCTGTATTGATTGTAGTTTTAATAAAAAAAAAAGAAAGAAAAAAAGAGTTGCATGAGATCAAAGCATTGGAGAGTCAAACTTATTTTCTGCCTCTTGAAGTGACTGACTATCAAACAAGAGGTCCCTCTGCATGCCAGGAGAATCCCTGAGGGTTTGATTAGACAAGGAGATACAAAGACGTGGCCCATAACTCTCATAGCAGGGAGGAGTACACCATCATATTAACTCCAGGCTCATCCTCAAACCCAGACTCAAGTAATATCACACTCAGTGTTGGGCCTGAAAGTGCCAGCTGGTTCACCAGTCAGAAAAATTTCAGTGTCAGGGAAATAGAAACTTGCTATAGCAAAATCCAGCCCATGTTCATTGCTAGCAAAGGTAATAGAGACGTTGCCACTGACATTTGACAGCTTTGATGGATCAGCGTTCAAAAAATTCAGATGAGCATCGTTTGGCTCTTCGCTTGCTCTAAGATCCTGTAGCAAATCAACTTACCAACTCTTAACTAGCAGCTGCAGCTACTAGCTCTTGTTAACGTCCCTGGGGGAGGCAGACCATTTGGGGTAGGTTTTTTATAATTGGTGATAACCTGGGTTTGTGTACTGACTGATGATCTCAAACTTGTTTTTGCATTCCAGAAAATGCAGCCTCACAGCAGTCCTGTCAGCCAGGGAAATACCAACATGCATGCTTCACAGGTGGAGAGACTAAGGAGAAACTGGAGTAACGTGACTTACTGGGATCACGGGAGGTCAGAGCTGAAAGTACATTCTTTCTGCTCAGAAGGAGGTGCCACCTGCCTCATCAGTGCTCTGCAGGCAGCCAGGCCCCTTTCAGGTAGAAGGACGGTACATATTTAAACGGCCATCTGGAGTTTATGGCTTCCAATTTAGCATTCCAAGTAAAGTGAAACATTAAATGAGCCTAGCTATCTACAAAGAACTGACGGACCAGGTTGGAGGAAGATCCTAACACTTGCCTTTGAAGTTTAGCCACCTGGAAAGTGCCAGCTGCTAAACATCAAAGGAAACCTGTCCTTCCTCCACCCAGGGCAAAGCCCTTTGTAGAACTTTTCCCTAAGAAGCATGACTCTGTTTAGCTTCTCAAGCCAAAGAAAAGCTTTAAAGCTGTTTGACAATCAGCAGCAAGAAGGAGAAAGGGCTCGTTTGGGATACCGTTCATTTATCAAGCGAGTGAGTTCCAGGCTCTTTGAATGAGAACATCAATCAGCCTATGGTCCTGGTGATATATCAGCTGCCTGACTGGGACTGCTGAACAGAAGAGGAGAAAAGTGTCTTTGCCTTCATGGTCCCTTAGTGGGCTTCAGGACAGGGGGAGATCGTTCTTAACTGGAGTAACAGTCTCTCTAAGAATAAATTAATGATTCTCACATCACTGGCCACTATTTTACTGAAAAGAGGGAAGGAGACAAAAAGGAAACAGGTGGTCACAGGGATTGGGCTGGGGTGAGATCGGCGTTCCTACTCAGCACCAGTCATACGGTATGATTACTCCACCTGATAAAGGATCAGTATGTTAAAACAAGCCGCCTTCTGTCTGCTGCAGGTGTTATTAAACAAATTTTAAACTTTTCTATAGCTTCATTCTCAGCACTGTGTTCCAGTCCCAGACTGTTGTTCAATGAAGCAAGGAGGTAGAAGATTGAAACTACAGCTTCTGGATTTTTGCCAGAATTTTACTATATTTGTGTAAATACATATATACATACATGTATACATATATATATGTATACAAACTGAAAACCACCCAGACTCAAAAGGTCTTGACATGTCTAGCAAATGAAATATTCCCTTAAGCCATAGGTGCATAATGAGATTGGTACTCTTGACAGCTTCCCTAAGAATAGAGAAAAACAACAAGACTATCAAGTTTGTGGAGCATCAGTAGAGAGTTCCCAGGTTCCCTAGTCTCAGGAAGATACCTATGAGGTTTAGAAGTTACCAATATGAAGAAGCTAAATGCAGCTAAAAAAGTATACTTTTAGAATAAAGCATAATAAATAGGGATGTTAGTAAGTGGGCGCCCATAGTAAAGAAAATTTGACTACACAACACAGTCCTTTCCAAACTATGTTCCTGTGTCAGAGTACTTACAGTTAGCTAACACTAAAATTACGTTTTGAACCTGATATATTATGCTTGAGTTATTAATTCATAACACCAAACATAATTTTACTATTAGCAATATTCTGACTTCTTTCTGCACTAAAATGTCCCACAAGTTTTTCCTTAAATTCTGAACACTTCGATAAACAGGATGTATAAACCTTCATGTAATAATGCAATTTCCAGCTATTTGTTTTCCAGAATTAAGACAATATGTTTTTGTACTATTTTATGAGTAGTCTAAGAGGAAATGGAATACAAAGTCTTCCCTTTGTTTCCATTCGACCATGTAGTTTTGGGAAAGGATTATCTCCATATCCTTTTTATCATTTGCAAAGGGGTTGGCTAATGCACTTTGGCTAACACTCTTTTCGCGAACAGCTTTAAGAGAATGTATTTAGCTGACTTGGACACATGGTGAACTCATTTTAATATAAATTTATTTTATTTTGGCACTTTATCATCAAATTCAGCACATAGCAATTACAGACTACTATAGAACTGTGGCCAACACTGGCTCCTTAAGTGAGCTTGCATAGGTCACATGTTGGATCCTTCTGCATTCCCAAATAAAATATTGTTATTAGACAGTACTCAAAATGAAAAACCCTCAGCCTAGAATTGGCAATGAATTTTATATTCAGGCATGCCAGAAGCAGCCCTGTTTTAGGCTGAACTATTGCTCCATTTGCAGTCACTGGCAGCTCTCCAACAGCATGCTTGAAATCTTATTAGTCAGGGTGGCCACTATTTGTTCACCATTAAGGAGCCCAAGTGTCAGAGTGCTGATCAGACCTTCCTTCCAGACACTCATCAGACTTGTATGGATTTCAGCAGCTGGACCTATGTCTGGGTAGGGTACAGTGCTGTCTCCTGCCTTGGCATCTCTGACATTTTCCTGGACGTGGCTTCCCATTAGTCCTCCATAGCACCTCATGTTTCAGTGGCTCTGAATTCCCAGAATTAGAATAGACTTCCAAAACACTTTGGAAAGTGTCATTAAGCACCCCCTTTTTGCAGTCCCAACCTTGACAATTCACAGTTTAACATCCTTGGGACATATGGTCTACATGATGATCCGCAAAGATTTCATCAGACGTACCCTAATTTCAGACAGCATAAATTACATGCAGTTCTAAACAAAGCAGTAACACGCAAATATAATCCCTTTCCTCTAAATTGACTCTCCTATAGGATTTGCTCAGGGTCTCTTGAGTGTGTGCAGTATCTACATCTCCACTTTTTCTTTGCAAATACAGCTTATTGTAGGAACGTGAATTTCTTTCTCCTTCAACCTCCTCCCAGTTAGCTTTCTTTGACCCTTGCTATTGCCATAGTCAAAAAAGGCAAAACAAAGTCCAACAAAAATGCAACTATTTACTTTGAAAATATTATCTCTTTATTCTTTCTTCTGGCCTCAAGGCCCACAGTCTTTTCAAACTGCTGCCCTGTTATCCATGTTCTTTTGTTCTTCTGTTTGGGGGGCCTTTGTGATTTCAAACCCTGGTTTTCAGAAGAAAAGCTGCATCTTCTATGCTTTGGCCCAACTCAGGGTCCTTTCAACATTTTCAATTGGATGGAAATTATTTGTAGCTAATGACATTCTATTCTCCATAATCTGAAAGGGATGTTAAAGTATATATATATTATATTTTATCCTCATTGATAATATATGGTTAACTCTACATTTACTATGTAATTACACAATTTGAGCAACCTACTTGTAACTTAACGCATAGAAAGGTTCTTCTCTCAAGTTACTATGATAAGCTAGTATTACAAAGTAGAGAGGATTATTTTTTATGGATAGCTGAAATGCACCAGCAGAATAACTAGCAATTATGGTGCATTATCATTAGAAGAATAATTCATTAAAAAGGCAGCAGGATAACACTAGGATTGCTATCTTTCAGTGGAAGGAAAAGCTTCCCATTTCAGAAAACTTTAACATCTTTTCAATGTAAAATTATTTTCATTTCATGCCCAATATAAATTAAAAAAAAAAAAAATCATTTTGCAGTGTTTGCACTTCATTTCTGAAGCCACACACAAAAAGAATTTAATTCTATGCACAAGTGCCTTTGTTATACCCCTTTCTACCTCTCCAAACATCCAAGTGAAGGATTTCATTTTTGGACAAATGTACTCCATAGGAGTAGAGTCTTGCAAACGTGGGAGTTTTTTTTCTTTTGTACAATGGGTGCTTCAGCTCAGGCATATCTGTGGTCTGCAACTACTTCAGCACAGCACTGAAGAAGAGGCACTCTTTAAAATAGTTCCAAGGCTACTACGGACTCTGCAGTTTGAAAGCAACAATTTCCTGTTGGGAATCAAAAACTGGCCAACGCAGATATGGAAATTTTGAGATTGCGTTCCCTGATGAAATGCTCTCCTGACTCCCCAATTAATTAACCACATCATTTTCATTTCCTAGGTTGATTAAAAGAATCTTTGCTGCAGATCTAACCTTGAAGTGATGAAGGCATGGATAATTAGTTCTGCAGCCAAAATGAGTGGACACAAATTGTACTTGGAGTGAACACTGTGAAAATAGTCACATAAATACTGCAGCATCCAGCAGCAGACTGGGATACAAAATTGCTCACAGATGAAGAAAGAATATGGGAATTAAAGAGCAGATGTGTCCTCTCCAATGAAACAGCAAGTACAATACTCATAGCTTAACAGAGGCTTCCTTTAACCTACAAACCTCCAGCACATCTTTGTCTGCAACGAGTGCCAGCTAGCTAATGGCCATCTCTGCCCCTTCGCCTTGTCCCAGAGGACTAACTGGGAGGAAGGAGATAAAGAACAGAGAATATGATAGCCAATGTCTTCTCATTAATCCCCTGGTGGCCCTGGGGAGGCCGTTAGCAGAGAGGGAACTTCCAAAACAGCACATGGAAGAGCCCGCAGCAGTTCAAGCTGCTTAAGCTAATTTATCATGATAATTAAGTACAGGTGATCCAGTTGTATTTTATCTTAATTGCTCACAGGACTGGAATCTTCTTCTACAGAGGCAGCTCTGGGAGAGAATCTGATTGTGTTTTAGTCTGACTCGAGGCTATTAAATGGGCACCTTTTAGTTATATGTTTTGGCAAACTTGGCTTTATTTTCCTGTGTGTGAATAATGGTATTACTGATGGTCATTATATCCAGTGTCAGAGTCTCAGCATGTAACTCATATGCTCTATTAGCGTTGGAGTTATGCCAAGGCCCACCGGAGTTGAGTCCTAACCGTTTGGGTGGGTGGCTAACACCACTTGCTGTGAACGGAGACACAATAGAAGTAGTTACTCCCTGGCAACCCTTATGGCTTCTTACAGCTGAATTCGCATATAGAACAAGTTAGATTCAAAGTTAATCTGGAAAGGCAGAATTGTATTTCTTGGATAGAATAATTTGTAACTGATTAAATTTACAAAGTTATTTAAATGATCTTGTCCATGACAAATTTCAAATTGTAGACTAACTTGCTACCCCATATCGATGACACCTCTGTAAATTCTGTAAAGACATGCAATTTGCATTGAAGTCCCAGGAGATATCTATAAAGACTAGTCAAATATCAGCAATTAGCAAAAGCAATATATCAGGTAAACAGAAATTCTGGTTCTTGTGTAGTTATTTCTTAAGGCTAAATACCGAAGTCTTTGTAAACCTGCAATGTCCATCTATCACAGAATTATATAAGCATAAACATTTAAGGGTGGGAACATTTCTACCCTCTGGGAAACATTGACATAGTCAAGACACAAGCCAGCCTCGTTCATTTAAACTTGGTTTCAAATGTACTTTAAGTCTTAGCAATACAAAAGAAAATAGGATTTCACAGTATTTGAAAAACGGTAGTTCTAGGAAAGCTTATATAATTAAGAACATTTTGTGATATGTTTATACAACTTGACTGCATATTAATATGTCCTGATATTTTTATTACTTAACAGCAGTACAACTTCAGTCTTTACGGTCAATGACACACTCACCTCCCCAGTGCTCATCACACACTGTGAACAAGGTGGTTTTATTGGCTAGTCCTGGGAACACACTGCTGCACTCCATAACAATAGCCTGAGGAATCATTATGATGCAGGACACAATCCAGATAATTATAATGCTGTTCCTTGCTCGCTTGGCTGTGCTTTTAAACATCAAAGGGTGACAAATTGCATACCATCGATCCAAAGCAATGCAGCTGAGAGTTAGTACAGACACAGAGACTGAGACTGTCTAAAGAAAAGGAAATATTATGTAAACGTAAATGTAATTTTTTTCAGAGCTTTCAAAATTATTTATTGTAATTTTTTCCCAGAGTTTAAAAAAATATTTCTATTAAATAGCAATTATTCCCAGAAAAAGACTCCTTTTAAAATCACTTCTAACAGAATTATAACAGATATCCTCATCTGCTGTAGTCCCACTAGAATCAAAAGGACAATTCACAAATCAGGGTGCTACCCAAACTGAGTAGGTGTAGCAGGGTCAGATTCTGAAAGAGCAAATTTATGCAGTTTAGAATTTGCAAAACTTTATCTGAAAAACTACTTTTAAAACATTAGACAACTAATTAGATCTTTTTTCTTTGTAGAACAATTTTGGGTTTTTTGCTTTCTATGTTATACTTGGATACCAGTACCACCGTTTTGCCTTTTCAGTTTTCACAGGAACAGTGGAAATTCAGGGTCTCATGAAAAAAAACCAACAGCAATCAGCTTAAAGCAGACTAAGTCATTTTACCTTCTATTCAGTATAGTACATAACCTATCACTTTGGTTTTAATCTTTCACTCTTGTACGCTAGGTGATCATTTCACTTTCTCTTCAGATTTTCTTCCACTAGAATGGAGGTTTTGAAAAAAATTTTGTGATTTTGATTGTATCAAGTAGAGGATATACCTGCTGGAGAACTGTTGCCCTTGACAGTGTGGCTCTTCAGCCATACAGGTATCTGCTGAAAACATAAATTGTGCTGGAGGCACAGAGCTGATAACCTGCATACATTCAGAGTTCTGCTTAATTCTTTTGATTTATAATGACTGAAAGGCCAAGCACTTGTCATTCTAGTATGCCCAGTCGTTCATCGAAGCAGCTATTCTTAGAAAAGGTATTTGTCAATCATTTTGATGCAAATGATTGCATAACTGATTAAGTCCACTGGTAAATGAGTGGTGGCAATTATTGCTTAAGGCAGACAATCTGATCAGCTCCCAGTGAACCTGGATACTTTGACTATTTCTAAAGAATGCAAAGTAAGTCACTAAACACATATGAAAGCCCAGCCTCCCTTCAGAAGTTTGGATTCTCTGTCCTGGACGCTTGTGTAGCTGTTTAGGTCCACAGAGTATAAATGACTGTAATTCTATTTAAAGACATTTTTATTGCTTTATATCCCTTCTGAATTATTAAAAAAGATCACAAAAAGTGAAGAGCATCAGACAAATGTTTCAGAAAGTGTATTACCCAACTCTAACAATC
Source organism: Fulmarus glacialis (assembly GCF_000690835.1). Taxonomy (NCBI): domain Eukaryota; kingdom Metazoa; phylum Chordata; class Aves; order Procellariiformes; family Procellariidae; genus Fulmarus; species Fulmarus glacialis. The sequence continues at coordinate 24,294 of NW_009225837.1, forward strand.
AGATGGACCAAGAACAATATTTAAAAAGAATAAGCATATTCACAAGTGGAATAGTCCTTTAATCCTCAGCATGTACCCTGAGATATCTACTTCAGTAGCAGGGATAACTTCCATCAGATCATCACTATTAGGAAGATGCTGTTGTTCTTTCTCTTTTTCATAACATGGATAACATGTACACAAACACAGTAAAATAATACCTGTAAGTAGGGAATCACTTTGCAGAGGGGTTGCCCAAAGAACCACGTTTCTGTGATGTCCACTACTAAAGTTGCTGGAAGACAAGTAATTGTGACCAGAATGTCAGCCAGGGAAAGATTCACTATGAAATAGTTGGTAACTGTCCGCATGTGATGATTCTTCCACACTGCAATGCAAACTGAATTTGGAAAGACAAGTTAGTGAGATGGAAATAACTAGGGAATGCTTCAATAGGAAAACACTTGGCTTTGCAGAATTAAGGAAATGTTTGTGTCCTTTGTTTCACACCGAATATTTGAATATGTAGTTCAGTGTAAGAACCATGTGTTTTCTTCTAGAGTGGTAACAAGGGGGTACATGTAGAGAGAATCTTAGTACACAAAGAACAGTTTTCCACAGGCCACAGCATGGGAAATAACCTGATATATAAAGCACCTTATTTTCCTGCTAGTTTATCTTCACTAACTATTTACACAACTTTCTTCATGTCTATTTTAACCCACTGGCTCTAGTCTATGGCAATACATTTGTAAATCCACATTTGTAAAAGTTTATCTTCTTCTCATGATATCGTGATGCTTAATTCAAATTGCTACCACATGGAATCTTGTAAACTGTACCAAGCCAACAATCATTTTATAAAATATTTTGCTGGGCATAATATATCTATTGCATCTACAGAGTATCTGTAACAGTTGTCTGGGTAACAGTGATTTGAGGTAGGTAAATAAAGGTAATTTTGCAGTATTAAGTGCTACCCATTTTAAATGTGGTATATTTTTGATGATGATTACTGATCAAAAGCAGCACATAGCAGACACTTTAAAAGATGTGCCTTTAAAGCTTGTTTTCTATCTTTTCCATCTTTTTCAATTTGAAAGGCTTTTAGAAATGAGGCAAATCAGTCCTTTAACATGGTTGCACTAAATTCATAAGCTAATACATTAAAAATGCCAAAATTGAGTCTGTGAAACTAGCCTAAAAATAAGTTTTTTAATAACTTTGGAAGTAAAACCCTGAGACATTGTAGCAATCAATAGCTTTTGAATGTTTTAGATTCAGTCACCAAAAGCTCTTTAAAAACTCATGCACAAAATTTTCCAGAAGCACCACAATGCTTCTTGTAAGAAAACGGTAAAACTCATTGTACATCAAAGCTTCTTCTCCTGTAAACAATAATTCATCCATCATGCAAATCCGGGTGAAGATTCAAAGTCTCCTTAATCTGCCAGGATATAGCACTATGCTTAATTTAGATACATTAAACAGACCACAGAATGCTAAAGAATAAAGTTAGAAGGGTCCTCAAGAGGTTGTCCAAATCTAAAATGGAATCAGCTAGAGTTAAGCCATTCTCTTATTAAACTAGCTAAAACAGTTGGAAAAAAATACACAGACTTTAAGGCACATCAGCTCCTGAAATCAGATGCTTCTTTAGATCCTAAGAATGATGGTGTGCCTGAAAGCTTGTGTCCATCTTCCAGCTGCATCAGTTGATCTAATATAATATGTTACTTCATTCCACAAATCTTGTCTTGCTTAAGTCTCTAGACCAGCACAACTACAGGAAGACTACCACTAAGCCATTGTTGCCAAGTTTACATTTTAAAATCTGTTATATTTGAGGATATCATGCCTCTCTTAAATGTGTTGCAGCATTTGACTATCTTCCTTATTAAAAATAAAAATCTTCTGATGTCTAATCTACCTTTCTTTTGCTGCTATTTATATCACTTTTTTCCCTGTACACAGGCAGCAATGAAGAAGAGTTTTTCCCTGCGGCAATGCTTCACATATGTAAAGATCATTATTATAGCTTTCCTTAATTATTTTTTTCAGACTGCACAACTCCAGAACTCTTTATCTTTTACCGCTGGTCATTTTTAGAACTTCTGCAGCCATCCTTGTTGCTGTTCTCTGGACACTCTTCAGACTGGATTACACCTTTGTTGTCAGAGTGCAGTGACCAAAATCGGCGGAATACTCATTCAAGACCTTACTAGAGCTTTAGGAGGAGCTCAGATTGGAGTACTTCTTCGTGAGGGCTATGTTTAGACGTTTAGGGGTAATTTAGGACAAAAAGAGAGGGAGAGGCTAGGTGGCCTTCAGTTTCTCTAAGGGAAGGTGATTTTATCAACTACTTTTAGGGATATAGGCTTCCAAATTTAATCTGAAAACCCTGTTGCACCAAAATAGATGTTCTTCTTATCTTTTAACATGTTGCAGACATGGTTCTAAATTCTATAGCTTGTATAAATTTAATCTTTGATACACATCTATCACTCTCTTGTAAATGCAAGTCAAAACCCCTCTGCAAAGCTTTCATTGTTCTTGGACTTTTTTTAGAGAAAAATCTCCCACAGTATCCATTTCTTCTATTGTTTTCTTCCTGGATATAGAATTTCAGGTTCTCTTTAACTGTGGCCTCAGATATCTGAAAGGCAAGGCTTATAAATCAAAACCTTAAAGGAAACATCATATTAATTGTATTTACTTCCCATTTGGGTGATTCAAGTTACCTACTAAAGTAATTATTTCTATAGCATTGCATGATGATTACAACATAGCTATCCAGAGCTTTATCATTGTCACTTGGTGCATGGGATTACTAGAGTTATAACTTACATTCTGCCAACGCAAAGGCAGGACCTAACAGGGAAGATAATACATTGCTGCCCCTCTGGAATGTTGTTCACAGTTGGAAATGCAATGCTGGGGGAAAAAATTGCAAACACCATTTCATTTTTAATTTTAACACTTTGGGCTTTTATTTATGGCTTGTTCTTTGTCTTGAGTGCAATCATATTGAAAGTATGGTCCTGTCCTGTACTTAGGCAAAAGTTAATATTAAGTGGCAATGTTTTTGTGTACTTTTTATTTCTTTTATCAATAGGCAAAAGTTAAATAAAATGTTGTTTTAAAAGATCAGTGGTTGGCTACCTTATTCTCATGCTATGGACTCAACAGTCTTACATTCTACCTGATTCAGACAAGTGCATTTTTTTCAGCAAAAGATGTCAGTGCTAAAGGTGCCAGATATGAGCAGTTACATATGCTCTTTGACAAGGCCTATTCGCATTCCTGTGCTGACCTGTTTGGGGAAAGCACCTGAACATAAACATTATTTCTGGTAAAACAAATCCATTAAATTAACAGATGTGAGGTCAATCTCATTGGCAGCAAACTGTATCAGAAATCAATTAATAGTATTTTGCATGTTGTGTTCAAAGCTTTCTATCAGTATGAGCAAATGAAACCTCATGATACCCCAGAGAGCTAAGAAAATATTATCATTTTCATCACTGATGCAAGGAAAGTGAAGTGCAGCACAGAAGTTGCTGAAGGCCATACAGTAAACCAGACACAGAATAAGAAACTTGGACTCCTGATTCCCAGCTCTGTACTAAGCCTTCCAGATCACACTGGCTTAACACGGATGGAATTTAGATGAACTCCAGTACCTGCTATTCCTCAGAGAAATATAAAAGAGCATGCCCCTTACTACTCAGGGAGTAGCAGTATGCAGGAAAGCCAATGTACAGAAAGTAGCTCTGAATTCCTTTGAATTCTAATCTACAGGGGCAAGAGGCACCTGAAAGGTGGAAAAAATAATAATTTACGAGCATAGAAATGCAGTATAATTTGTTACTTGAGATTTCTCTGTTTATGCTTGTGTGTTTCCCCTTTTGACCTCATCCATTCTTTGCAGCATAGACCATTTTCCATTCTTTGTACGGCACATAGCACAAGAGCATCTTAATTAGCATGTTTACATCCTACCATAATAATTAAGTATCCCAGAAACTTATTCCATGAATGTCTACAAAAAATAAGTTTGTGTAAAAAAGCCTCTGAAGAGAAAGTATCGTAAAAACAAGCCAGCTTTTCCCCTGCCTCATTGCCCTCTGCTGGTTGCAGTATTGTTTTCAACCTGCAAAGCACTGGCAATGTTTTCTTTCAGTGCAAGTCTAAACTGAGCTGTGAGGTTTTGTTGCAAGTTTATTTGAATAGGACAGAATGGTATAAAGGACAGAAAGTTAATTCAATATAGTCCTTCTGAGTCTACCACAGTACAAGGTTATTCAGTAGTCTTGGACAACAGCTTCATTGATATAGCAGTGATCTAGCAGATCACTGAGAAAGATGCTCTAGCCTGTGTTCAAAAATTATTATTTCATAGGTGTGCAAAATAGTTTGACTATTGAGCTCTTCAGACCTCCACTGAAAATCGGTGAAATAGTAAAAATAGCTCTGAATAAAACCTTAATTTAACATTATATGCAAATCTTTAATGCAACCTTTCATGTTCCCAGCCATAAATGGGAGTGAGGAAGGAAGTGGGAAAAACGGTATTAACACAGGCATTGAAGAAAAGAGGATCAGAATTAAAAAAAAAAAAAAGTGGGAGAGAAATGTGGGAGAAATGTAACTCAGAAACGTGCTCCTATTGTGCATGGTTTTCCCGACTGCTAGAACTCTACTGAAACCTAATTACCTGCCCAGTGTATTTTATTATTTTCTGTATTTTTGCTTTTACTTTATAAAAACACTCAAAGTTACAGTTAATAACTGCAAATGAAAACATGCAGGCCAGCTTTCACAAAGAGCAGCTACTTTTCCAGTGGTTATTAAGTACCCTCAGAACTCCTTCGTCTCACCGCTGATGCTTTCATTTTCTTCCGGCAGAATCGAGAGTTTTAAGCAAAACGATTGCTATTCCTACCTCTGCCACACAGTGTCAGTGAAGGCTCGGAAACTAGCTTGAGTTGCCAGGCTGACAGCGTTTGGAAAAACTTGTGGGCGCTTTCCCCAAGCGAGGACAGTTCTGCGATAATGGAGCTTGTTCCCGAACCCAAAATCCTCCAAACATTCACGATGTCCCGCCGCCAAAAAAGTCTCACAGGCAAGTCCCAGGAAGGACTAAACATAACAAATTCAAATCAAAGTTAAAAATTTAAGACAGATGCTCTTAGAAGTCCATCAAGAAAGTTTCATGTATCTCAATTCTCTCCTGAAGAAGAGAACCCTCTCAAATATGATGGTACAGTGAGATTGGTATTTTTCATGTACGCATTTAATCCCTGTTGGCTTAGTGCCCTGGGGCATTTTAATTAGAGGCTGTAATGCCATCCATTCAATTAGCATAACTCATTGTATCTCAAGCTGAATATGAAAACAATAGAAAGGCTCCAGCTGGTATAAAATGCAGCTGCTTGCCTCCTGGAAGATTTACGCTGTCTTGAGCATATTAAACGCTGTGCTGCAGTCCTTCTGCTGGTGGACTGCTGGTTCAGCTGTCAATTTGTTTTTTACATGTCAACCTTAAATCATTTCCCTAACACTCCAGAAGTCTTGTCAACCTGCTATTCAATGGGTCATCTTCCAGTGTGACTTCTTGGTCAAAATAGAAACATAATTTCCATAATCAACAATACCTGACATTTCCTTATCTAAATGAATGACACTACCTCTTACCTCATTTTTGGTGAATAATAAATCCCAGATGGATGGAAACAAAGAATTATCATTTTCTTTCCCATTATACTAAACTTGAATGATTTTATTTTGCTTTGGTAATTCAGTATCACAATTGTTCGACTAAAATATCATAATATGGCCATCCAGCAAGCATTTGGAAGTAATGTTGAGATTATAAGCACAGGTCATCAACATCTCCAAATGCATGAGGCAGAAAGCTTCTAAAGAGCTTTACTCCTTCACAATATTTTACAATCAAACGGTGATAAAAAAAGTGTTAAATAGATTTGAGTTACACATTATTTATTCTCTACCTCCTACCCCCCAAAAAAAAATTGTTTCCACCTGGCAATTAATTGGTTCTTCATATGGCATTCTCCCCCTTGGTCTTTTTTGGTGATGCCATTACCTACTGCGAACCAAGGTCTGGGTGGTGGGGTGTTGAGCAACACAATCATGTTGAAAGGAAGGCTGAGTAGATAGGCTACAAAATGGGATTCTGGAGAGCTAGAGCCCCTGTGGAAACACTGAATCAATGCATACTGTTGGAAGGAAAAACAATGTAATTGAAACTGCTTTCATTATGAACGATTCCTGATGAAGGTTTCTTCTGCTTTAACTTAAGAGTCTAAAAATTAGATGCCTAAGACTAAGCTTATTTTATTTGTTTTAGGAAGGCTTTCCATGAGTCTTTCAATAACTTTATTGATGATCTTGATTAAAGAGAAACATTTTAACTAAATTGCAGAGTATATTTAATTAGAACAAAAGATCTAAACCAAAGCAATCTCTTCTGTGAATAGGAAGATGTTATCTACTTCCTAGATTGTCCATCTCTTATCCACTATTAAGCTCTAAACTCACACATTACTTCATTTTTTACATAACTGATCTTATCTGAAAAAAGGAGTCCAACATAAGACCAGGTTTATGTTGAAAAAGTAATAGAAAGAATTACACAAAGAAAAGACACTTTTTATATTTATTATAAAGGAAATATTGAAAAAATTCCTACAGCTGGTAATAATGCCCAGCAGATAAGAACTGTCCTTGAATATGTGATGCAACAGCTGAAAAGACGGACAATATTCTGGGTGGCACACACAAAGGAATTACATAGCCTGCCAGTGAGGTGATAGCGCCTCATCAACAGGAGACACTAGATGTGTCAACAAATTTGAACAAAATCATGGAAGCATGACAAAAGGAGTAGGTGGTTAGGTCATGCTCCCTATGTATCACACATAAACAAGTACATATGTGGAGGTTCCATCACCTTTTTCTAGCAAAACCCTAGGAAAAATACTGAAACTGTAAGAAATATAGCTGCATACCATTGAACATACGAAATCCTAAAGTATTTTGTGGAATATCAGCTTCACTGAAATGTACTAATGGAGAACTGTCTCCCACAAAAGACAGTGAGAATCTACATAAATAAAACAGATATACAGCAACTAGTTTGCCTGCAGCAATATATTTTCTGAGATGTTTTCTAGCTGCCAAGTGCTCTATTGTACTCAGGCTTTTAAAGGGAGTTATGAGTTGGGGGTTGTGGGTTACTCATGTTCTCCAACCCACTTCTATATTTTTTGTAATGCCTCATTATTATGGCACTAGAGAAGAATACAAGAACTAAATTCTGTTGCTGGAAGCTTATCTCTACAGATTACAATTGGGAGTAATAGCACAACCATCTAATTGGCACAAGATTCATTTTCTAACTCAGTCACATTACATAATATTAGACAATTAACAATCTTATGGAAATGGGAGTTATTACCAGAAGATCAGCTATGCTATAAAAACAGACTGCCAAAAATGTCAGGTTTGGTCAGCTCTGGAGGAAGTGAAAGGTGCCATCACACAGTTTCCTGAGCTAACTGTACTAATTAACACAGACAGATTGGTTTTAAATTGTCCCACCACAGACACACACACATACACACACAAATAATTACAAGTATTAATTGGCAGCCCTGGTCATCTCTGCAGAGCTGGCTATACTGAATGACCATTTATTTCATAATCACAGTTGATACTCTTATTTTTCTATCCGTGGTAACGATAAAAAGCCTACAAAATCCTTACACACGCTTCATGTTAGAGATGGAAGGACCATAAATACAGCTGTCATGCTGCACATGACACTACAATAAAGAGATTTCACACTTCACTATGATTCAATTTAAACCTGCATGACTCATTAAAATCAAGGTATGCTCCACAGTTGAAATGCTGTGCAACTTTGAAACCATATGCTTGAAAATGCATCAGTCAGTGTAAAATGGAGTTGCACTAGGAAAAACCCTTCCATGTCCATGTCTGTTTTTAATGTAGATGTAAGAATGTTTTTTCTTTAGACTACACAAAGAAAATACAATTCACTATGCTAGTGAAATGCTACAGCAAATATCTTGCATAGTATACAACTTCTGAATCTATATCATGAATCCACATTGGCAATATAATATTCCCCAAACTGGGCTAAAACCCTTGCAGTGTTACTGCGCTGAGAACCAGGAGACAGAGCACACGGCTCAGGGCTGAGTGCACCTCCAGGCTCTGCAACTGTGTCCCCTGCCCAGGGGCTAGCTGCCTGTGCTGGCAGCCAGCTCTGGTACGGGGCAGCATGTAAGCTGGGATCAGGCTGCTGGGAACAGAGTTTTCGGAGACAGATGTGAGACACTTCTTTTTTTGGGGTCACCTCTTTGCTTGGGAGCTGCATTTAAGCTCAGGTTCTCACACTTAGCTCAGGCAAAGACGACGTTGCAAGAATGCATGTGCCTTGCTGATTTTGATTGTAATCTTCACCCACTGACTTAACTTTCTGGTTTAACCTCAAAACTGCTTCATCACTATGGATTTGTCTGGCGATTGCTGGGAGGTGACTGAACCCTGGCAAACATCACCAGACCTACCATGCTCTCAGGCACTGTGGGACTGTGTTGGTGAGTATACTTCCCTGCCAATCCTGCTGCTGCCCTCAGCTCCTGGCCCTCCTTCCTTGGGGAACAGTCCATTCTAGCTCTTCCCTGACAAATTCCACTTGTGAGTCGTACAGTAAGTAAATCAGCTGCTAATGTCCCAAAAAAAAAGGTTTCACTTGACATGCAACACAGAAAGTAAACAACACTTTAAAACCAAAGAAGCATTCCAAAACCTTCAATTTTTTGGAAAGATGGTGAGTTAAAGCAGGAAGTGGCAACAGCTTTCATTTTATTTGGTAATGCCCCAAAGACACTTCTGTCTGAAGAGTACTTCACTGACCTAAGGGAAAGATGTGTTAGTCTCTGTTCAGCTCCTGGCAGACAGGGCTTTACTGTTTTTAGTGGTCTTGGAGTTGTGCAGTTGCTGAATAGCTCTGCTGAGTTACTTTCCTTCTTCCATAGATAAATGATTCTTTCCAAACATCACTGACAGTACAAAATTAATACTAGGCAGCATATCCTGCCACTATCAAGGTTGTTGGGTCTGAATAGCAGAGCTGGTCTTCAGAACTATCACTCCAACAGCTTTGAGAATGTATAAAATTAAATGGGATAAGTTCTTTTAAAGTTTCACATGTTTATCAGGAGTACATCTTGAAAGTAAAATGAAACAAAACCAAAACCATTCAAGACATCAAGCATCTCTTGCAGCTCACCTTCCTTCAGTCTTGGGCATTGCCCTTTTTCAGAGTTGGGTTCAATAGGACTGCACTATTCACACTAGGCAGAGTTGCCTTTCAACATAAAGAATGGTAAAGGAAAGTAGAACTGTTCCCACTCTGGATTCTCTGGTCAGAAAGCATACAGAGTGGAACTAATTACACATCTGGATATAAGAATCTGGAAAGAAAATGACATAATTTCAAATCAGCTTCATCTTTTAATGTTTTTCTACTTTTTGTGTATCTCACAAGGATGTGAATGACTCTTTCTTGCCAGTAATCCCCATATTATGCAAACACCAATGTACTTCAGTCAATACTAGAACTCTTACATAAATTGAGCTCATACATTCTATATCTTAGGTAGATGAAATGTATAAATATTGTATCATTTCCTATGTGGTATCTTTTTTAAAATGATAAAGCGCATCTAGTTACTATTCATCCAACAGATAAAGGGGACTCTCATGCTGATATTGCAAAAGTAAAGCCCTTTCAGTGCCAGATTCCCCAAGAAATTTGGACAAAATTAAATGTAATAACTTAAAATGTGATTAAATGAAATATAGCTTATGTATGGCAATCAAATAGGGTTCATGAAGATCATGGCACCATTTAAGAGAACACATGACTCACCCAATTCTGCCAACACATGCCTGTATACATAGACCTCAGTATTCACCAGATACCTTTAAAATGGTAACAGAGCAGCATTTAAGACAGTTGCCTATTGATGGACATTGATTAGGACTCGGGGGTTAGAACTATACACAAATCTTTTATTCTCCAGCCCTAAAAAATCAAACTACAATGAGTAAAAACCAAATGAATGCTGTTGAACTCTATGAGTCAGACTACGAACTCTTTGAGGAAAGGACCACAGTTGGGTTCCACACAGATCTCAGCATAACTAGCAGTTACTGTAAAATATATAATAAATAATAGAGCTATCCAGCAAAGAGTAATTCTCTGTCAATTAAATTTGGTTTCATTCTGAGTTGGAAAGAAAACCAAGTATCACCAAATTGTGTGAGTAAAGAATGTTTCTGAAATGTCTCACTGATGTCCTGCATGGTCTCTTAGCTTTGGAAGCCAGCAATGCTGAGGACTTTCAAGCTGGGTGCTGGCAGGTTGTGTGTGCTCAGGATCTCAGCTTCTGCCAGCTCTGGGGAGGGCTGCCAAGAAGCCCAGCAGCCCAGCTGGTGGGACACCAGAAGGCTACTTGTTCTGCATTCAGTCTTTGATCAAACCAAGTGATCTCCGCTGTACATGTTCATTTTGATGAATGCGTGTTCCCTGAGGGAAACCATTTCATTAGAAAAGTTCTGACCCATGCGAATGAAAAACTTAAATGAGAACCATTCCCATTCTTTACCTTTGTAAATGGAGTTAAATGTATGGAGCAGTACATTACTTATTAATCCCTTGTGATCTTATTCCAGTTATTAACTGCTGCAACTGGTTAGTGTGGAATGATCATGTCAGTAACCAGAGACCTCCATACATCCTAAAAACATCTTTCCTTCTTTAATTATCTAGTTTTCTATTTTTAAGCAATGTTTTTAATGCAATGTTTTCAAATAAAGAAGAAACAGGCATTTACTCGACAGTCAACATACATTCTCCATTAAGAAGTCCTATGTTTTGCATTAGCTGTGCAAAAAAGCTGCAAGAGTTTCATTGCTGTGCAGTGGTAAAGAAATCTTTTGGTCTTGTTTGCAAAACAGGAAGTTCTTATCCTCAACACCTATTCTGCTTCTAGTGACAAATAGTGGCCGAGTGAAGAAGAAAATAGGACAAAGCATACTGATGTTATCATCTGGATTTCAGATTCTCTGAATGTTCATGTAAATATGTCCTAAAAAGTCTTCTGTTTCTTCTCAGTGGCTTGCACTGAAATCTCTGGTGAGCAGCCAGTGTGGGCACACATGAGAATCATCGACATGAAGCACTCGAATGCAATAATGAAACTTGCATTCAAATGCAGAGACTTGCTAATGGTTTTCATTTTAGCTGGTTTGTGCAGCAGCTCCGTGTATGTCAATTCTCCTGATTAAATTGAAAGCTAAATAGCAATGCAGAGCTTGTTATATGCTAGGGTAAGTAGAATTCCTGCAGTGCAGCTCACTCAAGAGCCCAGTAGATGTCAATCAAAGTTCAAGCTTCTGATTCTACCCTTGGTTGTTAATTAACTGTCAGAATGCTTCAGTCTAGTTTATTACTAATATCTGAGGGATGTGCTGCGCCTTCCACTTGCACAGATGTTATTGCTGGGACACAATGAGTCTCTTCATCCCATGTGAATGCACAAATCAAAATGAGAGAAATGTAAATTTTCAGTACCACATAGGGAAGGGTCTTTCCTGGTTACTTAAGTGCTATCTCAATAGGACATGGACAAAATAGAATCAAAGCATTGACTTCACATGCCACACCAGTCCAGCAGCACTGGTCAACATAAGCAGAGGAACACACTGCATTATTAAGGATGATACCATAAAGCACTATTAGCCACTAAAACTCTCTTTAGAACCACTGCTGCTCTGCTTCAAGAAGGTCCATGACTATATCCCAGATTAACCTTGAATATGGATTTTCTCAAGCAGGAAAAATTACCTCCTCAGAGACTTCAAAATGTGTACTGTTCTATATCACATTTTCAGTGGTAGCCAAATAAAGTTTCAGAAAAAAATCTTTGGAAAGAGCATTAGACCACATCCATTTCTCTCCTCAAAATCACGTGAGCCTGCGATCAGCGCAGTATGAGCTTTCTTGCATAAAGTTGAGACAGTGTTCAGCTAACGAGCACCTGCACCTGCAGATTCCACAAACAACTTGCCCGTAAACAGAAGCAGCAGTTTGGGTGGGTGAGGTCCGTGTAATGCACAAAGGCAGTTTATAGAGCAAAGCAGTCCGAGTAAGAAAGTAAAAGGAAAAGGAAAGGTGGGTGGACCGCCAAATGCCAGCTTCCATTTCAAGCTAAAAGATAACGTACACGAATGTCAGGGAGGAGCAGCTCTACATCAGCACCCATAACGCCTCTGTTCGCAAGTGCACAGAGAGGAAAGCTTTTCTCCTCGTGTCTTCAGGGGAAAAAAGTGTAAACAGGGTGAGAGCTCCTATAGCTGAAGATTTGACCTTGAATCTGTAAAGGCGAGAGGACAGCCTGTTTACAGAACGGGTTGAGGCAAATAGGTAAACACAGGTAGTTCTCCTAAAACCGTCTTTGCTCAAGATCAGAACGAAGGACACTTTTCTTCCCAGTTTAAAGTACAGCCTCTTTGCGAGGGCTATTATCTTTACATTGCCTGTCAAGCTGGCTGCCGAGCAATGGACCGAGCAAACATGCTCAAGCTTCTGAATAGCTCTAACGTAACCTCTTCGGCTGAAAACTCACTGGTTTTGCCAACGTGCACACTGGATGTTTACAGGCAGTTAGCGCACCATTCCAGGGGGAAAAAAAAAAAAAAAAAGCATCATCAGCCCGTTGAAAGAAAAAAAAGCCTTGCAAAATTTTGCCTTTGGCTGCAGTCTTATTTGCATCTTGCCTCGGGTAGCCTAGAGAGCTTGCAGATGACAGCCCTGACATGCATAAATCCTTCTGAAAAACATGAATGAAAGACCCGTATGGCAGGGCTGGGCGCGCCAGTGCGCCAACTCCGTTCATGAAAATGTCACTGATGGAAATAAAGAATGCAAATGGCCGTGACGCCCGCTAAGTGGGTTCTCACGGCGTAACCGGCTCCCCGGCGGTCACAGCGCATTCACGCTCATTCATAAACGCAGGACTGATGAAGACCAACCTCATCTCCGCTCACCCGGCTACCAGCAAACTAAATGGGCACGGCTGCGGGAAGGAGCAGCGGTCGGTGAGGACACACATGTGCACACGCGTGTCCGCTCCCCC
>NW_009225838.1:0-959 GCF_000690835.1 Fulmarus glacialis
TGCACTGATTTTTTTCTCATTATTTCGGGGGAAAAAAACAGTTTTTGTCCCCATTTTATTTATATTCCTCTTTGAAAACCTTTAGATTCCCCGAAAAGCTAGTGGAAGACTGGGCTACTGGTAACAGCTTTTGGTTGTTGAATAATTTACTTTTCCCCCCTATTTCCTTTTTAATGTACAGCTAAAAATCTTTCCTCTATGACTCAAACCCACCCTTTTCTGTGACTAAACAGCGTAAGGGGGAATCTTCCCCCCTCACCCCTTGCTTTGTCCCCAGCTGGGAGTGCAGCCTCCCCCCGCTCCATCCACAGCTCCTCCCGCTCTGCCCCATCCAAATCCCCCAAACCCCATTTTTCCTGCTGGCAAACATTGGATTTAGCCACACAAGCGACTTCCAGCTCTGTCTGGGAGCCTCTTTTGGGGTCACATTTTCATCCCAGCCCCCAGCAGCGCTGGGGAAGGGGGTGGGGAGGAGCGCAGCGCCGCAGCAGCAGCATCGCATCCTTGGGAGTCAGTCAAGGGAGAAGAACCACATCCCCTCCGGTCCTCCCTCCTCCGAGTTTTTCACGTGACGGTGAAGCTGTCCGAAACATTAGAAAAATAACTTTCACCTTTCCCAGGGATTATTGTACAGCAAAACTGCTGTACAAATCTTAGCCAGTTTAACTTTTTTAGCATTTTCAATGGTTTTCCGGCAGGGATTTTGTTCACCTCCAGATGCACGATGGGGAGATGAGGAATATTATCCCCTGCTTTCCCCCGAAACAATGCCTGTGCAGGAGGGGTTTTGGGGTATCTGCTTGTTGAGGCTGGATTTTCCCGGCTTTTCCCGCTGGCCAGCACCCCAAGGGGGACGCGGGGTGCATCCCTATGGGATCACCCTCCGGAGATGGGGCTGGGATGCTCCCATGGCGCGGGGCCGTGTCGGTCCTGCTTTTTTGGGGAGCGAGGTGCGGCGG
>NW_009225839.1:0-254 GCF_000690835.1 Fulmarus glacialis
GGGGCAGCGCCGGCCTGTAAATAGTCAGTTCTCTCTATTTTTTAGGAAATAACTGCCTTTCCTCCTGGCTTTGCAAGATACTGCTGTTACCGACAGTTAATGAAACGACACGGACAGTTGTGAGCTGCCCAAAACCCACTCCAAAATGTTTCTTTTCACGGAGCACTAAAACCTGAGCATTAAAGTAAAGCAACGACGGCGGGATGTATTTTTCCATGTACGCCGAATTTCTGATGGGCCCAAGTTAGCTTGTC
>NW_009225839.1:289-1281 GCF_000690835.1 Fulmarus glacialis
CAGTAATGCTTTACCGTTGTCATGGTTGCAGGGTTACTACTAAAGCCAAAGCAACTGCACAGCCCTTTTATTCATAGTTTCAGTGTATAAACTAATTAAGTAAACTGAAAGCAGCAGTCTATTCCCTGGGCCTTGTTTTTATAATACTCAGGACCAGATAGACTCGATTTCTGCAGTCCTCCTAAATATCAAAGCGGACTCTGTTTCGTCTCCTTAGATGAGTTTTGTATCTTAAGACCGGGCAAAGTTCACTAATCATTCAATTGTCCAGAAACGTCCTCGCAAAATTGAAAAGGTGTCTGGAAAATCTCTTTTGAGCTGCTAAAATAAAGCTGGGAGCCAGCGTGTTTCAGCCAAGCTGCATTCCTTATCGCTGCTTTAGTTGTGGCAGAAGCCCAATCAAAATGTTTAGTTTCTGAGTTCATGCTTTACTGTGTTAAAAAAAAAAAAAAAAATGGTGGCAAAATGATGGAGGGGGGATTTCTGCAAAGCTCCTCGCTCCTCGCCCCGCCGCAGAAGCCCGGGCACGCAGGAGGGATGGAGAGCAATAAACACCGCGTGGTACCAGCTGCAGCCGGCGGACAGAATGTTCTCCTCGGCTGCGAGAAGGTCGGTTGCACAATGACATGCGAGCTCATTTTTTATTAAAAACTTAATATAAGCACAGGCTCTATTTGCGAGCCCCGAGAGCAATGAGAGGAGCCCGACCGTTTTTGCGTGAGATGGGAGCGGTTGCGCTGGCATTTGCCTTTGTCGGGGAAGGGTTTAGAAGATTTAGTGTCCCCAATTGGTGTCCTGTTTACTGATCAGCTGCTGCTCTGCCCTTGGCAATCGTCCTGCTCTGCTATGGACAAGGGGGAATTTCAGGAGAAATTGAAGCAAAGTAAAAACCTATTTCCTGCTAAAATTAGCTGCGCCTTAGTGTTCCCTCGGTGTCTGCCCAGGAGGGTGCACTCGCTCTGGCATCCCGTCCCGGGGAGCGCGCTGCCGTG
>NW_009225840.1:0-14317 GCF_000690835.1 Fulmarus glacialis
GCCCTTCTGCCATGCCACGCCCTTCTGCCGCGCCCTGTTTGCCCTCTCTGGTCTCCCTGGGGGCTGCTCTTGTACCTGAGGGGGTTTGGCCGCTGTCCCTCCTGTCCCTGCCCGCGCTGAGGCCGCGTCAGGAGCTCACTCCTCCGGCTTGGGGGAGGGGGTGGCAGGGCTGGGGCACTCTCTTGCTCCCTGTGCTTTTGCCTTCGTGGGTTTTACCGCGGTTTTGCTGCTTTAGGAAGGGTCCCCTGGCGCGATCCTCTGCTCCGGAGCCCTTCGCCTCGGTGGCTTCGAATGAAGTCAGTTTGGAAGGCTTTTCAAAGTCAGTTTGGAAGGCTTTGTTCATCACAAGTGCTATTTTAATCTTCTGTTACCATTTTTGTGGAGGATAGCGGTTTTAATTTCACACCTACTTCTTTCTTATTGTTGCTTTCAATTCCAAGCTCAGCCAAGAAGAGTCTCCCTTAAACAAATGTGTCATTTAATATCTCTATGTAGTTTTCTAGATTCAGGTAAGAACCTACCAACTTAACCTAGACAGTGCATATGAAAGGGAAATACCTAAGAAGAGTGACTTAAATATTTAAAGCCATGTCAAATTTGTCAAAAAACTCAGTAACTTTATATCATCACTTTGCACATTTATTTTGCAAAGCTAAGGTCGATGCTAATCATTCCCAGTTTTCTATCCATTGTCCCTGTAAAATATGTTTCTGCTCTGGTGAGACCCCACCTGGAGTACTGCATCCCACTGGAATCCTCAGCACAAGAAAAACGTGGACCTGTTGGAGTGGGTCCAGAGGAGGACCACAAAAATGATCAGGGGGATAGAACGCCTCTCCTATGAAGAAAGGCTGAGAGAGTTGGGGTTATTCAGCCTGGAGAAAAGAAGGCTTCGGGGAGACCTTATTGAGGCCTTTCAATACTTAAAGGGGCTTATAAGAAAGATGGGGACAGACTTTTTAGCAGGGCTTGTTGTAACAGGACAAGGGGGAATGGTTTTAAACTAAAGAGGTAGATTTAGACTGGCTCTAAGGAAGAAATTTTTTACAATGAGGGTGGTGAAACACTGGAACAGGTTGCCCAGAGAGGTGGTAGATGCCCCATCCCTGGAAACATTCAAGGTCAGGTTGGACGGGGCTCTGAGCAACCTGATCTAGTTGAAGATGTCCCTGCCTATGGCAGGGGGTTTGGACTAGATGACCTTTAAAGGTCCCTTCCAATCCAAACTATTCTATGATTATATGTTTGCAAGACCCTTTCTAGCACCTGCTTATCTGTATCTGTATGTATTCTTTCCATTATTTTGTGCTACTAAATTCAGAGAATCAAGTTAAAATCCATAACAGTACTACACAGAGAATATGCAGCTAAAACTACAAGTCACTAGGTGCATACGTGGCTCATCTAGGTGGGATAAATAGAACTGGAGTTCAGGGATTCATCCATCTGTCTAAAACGGTTCCCATTTCCTTCTTTCTCTTTTTTTTTCTCTTTTTTTTCCCCCCATAGTATCCTACTATAAATCTAATCGGACATTAAACTTCAACCAATGAGAAACCGCTAGCACATGGATCAACTCTCCTCTCTGAAGATAAAAGTAAGACATCTATTGATTTTAGTGAGAGGAAGATCAAGCATTAGAAGTTGTGCGATCCTCACTTCCAAGTTTCATAAAGCCTTACCTGGCTATTCCAGGTTTCATAACCTGGATGGTTTCATAAACAAGATATTATTTTATTGCTATATCATGATACTCATTTAAATTCCTCCAGGACTTTAGATGTGGACTTACTATGAGTCCACTGTGGAAGGTAATGACGTTTTGTAACTATAAAACAGAAAAATAACTGAGCATCTGTGAATCGTGGGAACTTCTTCAGCTGTTGAAATTGTTGTGGCTATGCTGAAAATAGAAGGAGATGCAGCCTTTTGTACCAAGTGAGAATATGTTTCCTTTGTAACATATTTCTAATTTCATTATGAAGTTTTTGTGTTGTCTGCGATCTGCCATTTACCGTGTCCCATATCTTTAAATAAAGTAGACAGTATTTATTTCACATAAATATTGTGAAACTTAATTAACGTTTGTAAGCTCATCTGAGAGTGAAAAGTGCAAACTATTATTCTTCATTACTCCATGAAGTATTTTCATCTGGTTCCCTGATAATGTCATATGGCTGCCTAATAACATTCTCTACCACGAAAATCTGAATGTAAATCTTTACAGCTCTAATAGTTCTCAAAACCTGTTTCACATAGAATCAATAGGAAGGAAAATCTTTTTTTTAAAAAACATCATTATAATACATTTTTCCAATGGAAAAACATTTTAAAGCCAAAAGCAAGAAATTATTCATCAATATTAGGGAGTAAACTGAGATTTGGGTTTTGCCATCTATTTCAGCAGCAGAGAGTTTGTCGTGGTTTAATCCCAGATGGCAACTAAGCACCACGCAGCTGTTCGCTCTCTCCCCTCCAGTGTGATGGGGGAGAGAATCAGAAGACTAAAAGTGAGAAAACTCATGGGTTGAGATAAAGACAGTTTAATAAGTAAAGCAAAAGCCACACACGCAAGCAAAGCAAAACAAGGAATTCATTCACCACTTCCCATCGGCAGGCAGGTGTTCAGCCATCCCCAGGAAAGCAGGGCTCCATCATGCATAACGGTTACTTGGGAAGACAAACACCATCACTCCGAACGTCCCCCCTTCCTTCTTCTTCCCCCAGCTTTATATGCTGAGCATGACGTCATATGGTATGGGATATCCCTTTGGTGAGTTGGGGTCAGCTGTCCCAGCTGTGTCCCTTCCCAACTTCTTGTGCACCCCCAGCCTACTTGCTGGTGGGGTGGTGTGAGCAGCAGAAAAGACCTTGACTCTGTGTAAGCACTGCTCAGCAGTAACTAAAACATGTCTGTATTATCAACACTGTTTCTGTCACAAATCCAAAACATAGCCCCATACTAGCTACTACGAAGAAAATTAACTCTATCCCAGCCAAAACCGGCACACAGTTGCAGATTCAGAAAATGTGAAGTAGTTGACGCTGATGTAGTCTAGAGAAATCTTGTGAAGAAGAAAAAAGAAAAAGAGGATATAAAAAACCACACAGAAAATACATCTAATTGCCTATACCCTTGCTGGGGTTTCTTCCCTCCTTCCCCTATGGTAAAAGACTTTTAATGTCTTGTGTAAGTTCAGGATATTTTGTCTTTGGGCACTATTGCAGTGATTACTTAACTATTTAAATGAAAATAATAACCCATGAAAGATCTCTTAAATTAGCATTTTATAGCAAAGCCCCCTATTCTATGGAGGAGTTCAAGGAAGACTGTTAATTGTATAGGGGCTGTCCCACCATTTCTATATACTGACTTCTATATACTGATACTGACTTTGGTTATGTGATGGTTTAAAATTTATTTGTTCTAAGACTGCACTGGTAGGTAATTCTTTCTCTTGTCACTAGTCTATCAGCTTTTTAGTTATTATGATTTCATAAGTTATCTTCAATTCCCTCCCTTCATTCACTAGTTTGCTTTCCCCCTTTTCAATGATGCAGAGTATTCTGCATCTTTTACACAGTTCCCATAATTAGACTCAAACATCATTTCTCTACTTAGTGCTTATTTGTATACTGGCCCTAGGAACAGAGTCCCAGGAGTAGGATAGGGCATGAAATGATCTTTGCTCCACTCTCTGCATATCCATATAGTAGCAAAATGGCATAGTAAAAATACCTGCAACTCCCTTACTGCCTTGTGGCACATGACATCAGACCACTTCAGGAAGAAACGCATCTGATGTTTATTCATTTCATATTTACTACATGGACTTTGTGAGATCTAAGAAAGAAGATTTAACCTTGGTCAGAGCCGTGGGCACGCTATTAGTAGTGGTTGTGCCTGAGCAACCAGAGACAGATTTGAGGTTCTTCTTCAGACAAGCCTAGCTGTTCAAACAAAGATTATGCATATTCTTCTGTAGCACAGACATACCTTTATTTTTGAATAGAATATATTTGCTCTACAAGCTATAGTTACATGTGAGTTACAATTTTCCCTTTAGCTTTCTATTTTAGCTCTTCACAGTTTTCTGAAAGCTTTATATTTCCCACTAGCATTGTTAGGTATGGTATATCCTTGCATCTAAACCATTTTTGGAGAGTGTGAGTCAAAATTATTCCCCTTATTATTTTCCCATTCTAATAAGGATAGCCAAAGGAAATTAGGGAGAGCGTTAGAAATAAACTTTACTGCATTTAGAAGAAAATGCATAGAATTTTACAAAAAAAGTGAGGGAAAGAAAGTAGAATGTTACCTGTAAAGGCCCCTGTTAAAGCAGCAGTACTTTGAGCAGAAAATAAAAACAAAAAACAAATAAACAAAACACCCCACCTAAAAAAAAAGTCACATAGACCTCAGTATACTTTATATGAAGTTCTTTAATATGCAATAAATACTTTTTTTTGAGTATACTTCAACTTAAGTTAAAATTTAAATTTAAATACTGTCTTGAGAAAGGACGTATTCTGAAAGACCACTGTTCATCTAGCCACACAATATAGTATTCCAACAAAAGAATATTAGTAGGAAAAGCTGAATTACCTTTTCTTCAGAGTACTTTGAGTACAAAAAAAATGAAGAAAGATCTTAGAATCATAGAACAGCCCAGGTTGGAAGGGACCTGGAAAGATTGACCATATGGTCCAAACTCTCTTGGAAAAGGGAGCTTACTGTATCATATGCCAAAAGCTTATTGTATCAGATGCAAAAAGGAGTGCTCTTTGAAACCTTTAGAAGGTCTTCAAGCAAAGGAAACCATAAGAAGGATGCACTGAAAGAGAATCTCCTATATTTCAGTAGAGAATTTCCTGCTTTTTCATATCTCACAGTGCAGTTGGGCTCAGTCATCTACTGAGGTCCTTCTAAAGATGCATAGCTTGGATGGACAATTTAAATGCAGCACTCTCACATTTGCAAACATGAATATATTCACGTTTTTATTCCGTTGCTTACACAGTAGCATCTTGCACCATTTGAGAGGCCCTACAGTATCCAACACAACCACCTGGGACTTGCACATATGGTTCAAGTATATCAGGAAATCCGTGCTCTCCTGAAATGGAAAGTGGGGGCCAGGCACGATGGAGTCTTTGAAACATGATCATCTTTATTGACAGGTTTGTGTTTTCTTCTTTTCTACCCAAACAGAAAAAAGAATGTAAATGATCCTGAGTTTTGGTATAGATTTTTATATAGAACTACTCATTTGAATCAATGGAATGTCATGGGTTTTCACCAGCTGAGAATCTGGTCCTTGATTTCAATATCCTTTTTAATTTCTTTTTGTGTTTGAACTAATTACAAAGTCAGGGGGCTTTGTCATTTTCTCTCAGGTTTATGTTCTAATGTGCACTTTGGACTGAGACTCTGCAATTGAATGGTTTGTGTTTGAGTTCATCACAGAACAAATTCTCACAGATAAAAATGAATTCAAAAAGGGAAAAAATGTTGACTTTTTCTCTTGTAGCTTACACCACTTGACAAAGCTTAATATACTTCTCAGCTTTTTCAAATTGAACAAAAACTCATTTCAGATATAAGGCACATCTGGAAAAAATAAATACATTACTGAAATTGCATTAAAACATACAAAACATGAAGGTAGAGACACTTAGTAATTAAGAAACAAATTACTTCCAATAAATCTGAATTCTATTTTTAAAATGGGTGAAATGTGATTAAATTATTATTAAATTATCTACCAAAATTAATAAACTACTAATTTCTTAAACTCTCCTCTTACAACAGTCACCCATAGTGAAGAATTGTTTTTAATTCTGTTTTGTTTTCTTTTTTATGGGCATGAGTGGATTAGCAGTAATTGTAAGGGAGAAACTAGTGTCCACGGGAACCCCTTAGTTTCGGGAGATGCTGCACAGATACAAGACATTGCCACCTGGAGCAGCAGTTTATAAGATTCTGCACTTCAAAGGCTGCAGATCTTTTGAGAGCCGATTTTTCAAAAGGATTGAACTTCCTAGCAGAGGTGACTGGTGTGATTTCCAGAAATCCTTGAAGATGTTAAGGGCAGCTTACAGAAAGGAACTGACAAGCTCATCTGCACTTCTGAAACCATCGAACCCAGGAAATGATCCCTAACTCTAAGTCAAATGATTTGGAATGGCTCACGTTCACATGGCTCTAGCATGGGGCCTCCTAGGGCAGGCAGGTTGCATTCAGAGCCTTGCACATCACAGGTTTCCTCTGGGTCCAGCATGCAGATCCTATGGCTTCCTTTCTTTTTTTTTTTTTTTAATCTTTTCAGTGCCTGCAATTTCAGTTGTAATGATAGTAAGGACTGCATGGCCCCTAGAAGGGTGACCAGTATGGGACTGAGTGTACTGAAGACATGGCATGCCTTGCAGTGGGTGTGGAGTTGTGCAAGTTAAAAACAGAAGGCATGATATCTCAGCTAGACAGCTGAGAAGTAACTATGAATTTATGCATGTTTTGTACTGAATTTCTTCTAAGAAAGAGTACATTAAACATGTCGTACATCACCTTAGACCCTGTTGCAGACCTACACTCATGGTCCCAGTCGTTAAAATGTTTTAGGTTCTGAGATATCCAGATCATTCAGAACAGGGTGGTTGGTTTTTTGGGTTTTTTTGGTTTTTTTTTTCCTCTTTCTGTTTTGTTGTGGTTTTTTTTTTTTTTAATTTAGTTGTTTATGAACTTATTTTTGTGTGCTTATTTTTGGCACTTGAAATAGTGCCTAATCTGTATGTCTGATCTTGATATTGCTTTAAATTTCTGTGGCTCCCTAAAACTGTCCTTTTCTTTGTGGTCGTCTGCTTTTCTCCAATTAGTCTGGGAAAAAAGAAGAAAAGGAGCTCCCCGTGAGCACTTCATTTTGTTTGTGTTGTAATTAGCAAGGAAGTCTTTTCAGGAGAAGATTATACTTGTTTGTTTCAAAACAGATTTTTAAAGACAAAACCTCAGCAATAAATTAAAATGACACTCTTACACAGTTCATTGCATACTATTACAATATCTTGCATTGCTGGTTTACAGAATCTCAGATACTAAATACATATTCAAAAGGGACAAAGTCGATTGTTGATTCTTGTCAACAAGGCAAGACATAAGAAAATATACATAAGAAATGACACATATTGCTAATAGCATTCATTTCTCTAGGCAAATTACCAGTATCAGAGTTTTATTTACATCCCATGAAACTCCCATTCTGTTTAATATTCCACAATAAATTACACCATGTTCTTCTGTAGGATTATTATAGTGAATTTGAATTAGAGAAATGGGGAGGCTTTTCACTATTTCCTGCATACTGGCAGTAGAGAATCTCTTATGTTGTTCTCTGCTGGCAGGAAAGATGAAATTTCTTTTTTTTTTTTTTTTTTTTTTCTTTTCTTCTGAGGAGGGCAAAGAGACAGATGATGCACTACTTTCTGTACATTTTTCTCAATAATTTAAACAAAAATGTATTTCATTGCTGATGAAATTGAAAAGCAGAATTTCTACTAAAGACTAATAAGTGTTACTTAATTAAGCAAAGGAAAATATTTAATTGAAAACATAAATTGAGAACAAAGCATCGTAAGGAAATGTTATGCTTACTAAAAACAGCAAAAGTTGTAAATGCACAATGTACTTTTTAAAATATTCTGTGTGTGCATGTCTGTGTGCTACACACTGTATTCAGAGAATGTTACAAATACATAGTGATTTTTCTAGCATTCTGTAATGGTGTGTATATATATATAAAAAATATATTATAACATTTAATCAGATAGCAATGATAAGATTATTTAAGGATGACATCCAAAAATATGAACAAGTATGCAGAATATTTCTGATTGAATCAATGCCAGCAATATGTCACTACAACTACAAAAAGGAACAGATTTTTTTATGTTTTCAGTGGTGGAAATATGGATTATCAAATAGCATAAATCCAGATATGTTATGCTGAACAGACAGTTTGTTTTCCTGTGTTTGCAGTTTTTGATAGCTGAAGTGCAACAATTCTCTTCTGAAAGGGCTGTAGCTATTTAGTTGCTTAATTAGATTACTATCTGCAAAATTTAAATGAAAATGTTATCTTAAGACTTGTTTTTGTAAACAGAAATATATTTTCAGTTAATTTATTTTCTGTGTTCTTCAATAAATTAGGGTGCTATAGTAGTGCAGTAGCAATTATTCCCCATATATTCTGAGTCATTTTTGGTTCTTCCTGAAATATATTCTCAAATTCAGGTTCCTCTGTAAAGCTGAATTCAGGAACAAGTAAGACTTAAGGCCTTGTGGAGGAAATCAGACTAGATGATCACAGTAGTTCTTTTAGCCTTCCAATGTCTTAATTTTCTGAAAAAACACAGGCAATAAAGGTGGTGTTCACCTCATCTAAAAGTGGACAGAAGATAGCTATCTATGTCTCAGCTAGACATCCTTGGTCCTTTCCCAGTGGAGGAAAAAAGGTGCGTTTCAGGACAATTCATCTTACCTTGTTTAGAAATGCCTTATTCTCTACACTGACTGCAAAGAACCTTAACAATTCTATGATTCTATGATTCTATGAATTGTAGGGTCACTAATTCAAACATAAGCATCCATGCTGTAGAGATTCACTTTTACATTTGCTCACTTTAATCCCTGTAAAACAATGAAGAAGTAATTAGCAATATTAGAATTAGAATTTCTGGAATGCTCTTTTTCTTTCAGGTTGTTAACTGTTCAGAGAAACACACACATGGGCATACACAGAAGGCTGTATCACGGACCTTTACTTACCTCTCAGCTGTTATTCCAGCTATCTGAAATTGAGGAATTCATGCTTACAAAGGTAATAGTTATTCAGACTGACTTAAGAACTACAAATGTATATCTTGACATCCATATAAACAAATCAAAAACTGTAACTGTACCTATACTCGGGCTCACTTTTTTCAAGGTGTAGAAAATATTGACACCATATGTTTGCCTGTACCATTATCTCATTTTCAGTCACAGATAATGTACATTATGTTTGCCTGGTTTTAACGTCTTATCTTTTTTTTCGTTAGGTCTACAACCTCAAAAGAATATTGTGGTGCTTGTTTTTACTCAAATCTTCATTTGCCTTCATGCTACATATGAGTTTAAAAGATTTTTTTTTCAGGAAACCTGATTAAATTAATGAACACCCATTCTTCTGTTAGGTGAATATTAAGGAACTTCCTTCCTCTTAAAATACTATGAGTGATTACATTAGTCAGAGAACAATTTATTATTGATACATTTTATCATTGAATTGGTCAGTTTCAAAGAGCTTGGCAAAATCCACTGAAATTATATATACACTATGCTGATGCAAAACTCATTTTTATTTGCACATAGCACAATACTCATAATTTTACTATGTGGCACTTAAATGCTTGATGGTATTCCATTTTTTACACTCTCTCATGTTATGGTAATTATAACATTAATTTTTGCTATCTGACAAATCATTCCAGAAAAGACTATAGAAATGAATATCAACAATTCATAACAGTTTTGTCTCCTAAAACGTATGTTACCCTCAGTCTTACAGTATTAACTTCACTCTATAACTATAATTGTTCAGAATGACATGGTAATACTCATTAGATAGTTGTTAAATTACAGTCAGCCATCTCACAAATGTAATGAATTATCTGCTGGATCAATATCAGAACTATTAGTCAAACGGAGAATGAAATATTACTAATTTTCTCTATGAGAAACAATAAAGGTTCTTGTATCATCAGAAAAACACAATTTTTTTTTTTGGTCTTTAAATATCCATCATTGGCAGGAAACGAAGAGAAACAAAAAGCCCAAGAACTTCCAAAACATAAATAGAAGCAAAATACAGCATCCCAAATTTGTAGAACTATTTAAGTATGTACTTCATGCATACCTATTGAATGGAAGTTGATAATATTAAGTCTTGTCATTTTTCAAACGTATCTCTTTGAAATGCAATGAATGACATAGATGTTACTCAAACCTCATTTCACTGGTAAGAATAATAAGGTTCAAGTTGAAGCATATCTAAACCATCAGTATGTACATATAGGTGTATGATTTTGTGAAAAGATATAGATAAAGATTTATAATAACACCCATCATACCACAAAAATAACTGCAGCTATTCTCAGCTGGTGTGAAGCAGCAGCAAGCATTTGAAGACAATCAACCATTATAACCAGTTTGGGTTCTGGCCAGTTATACTCAATGTGTGTTACACCTCTCTCCCCCCCGCCACCCCACCTACCCAGCCCCACTATCCCTGAATCAGGATAGTATTCATTTTTGGTTAATGAAATTTCTCTCATCTAGACAACATATAAAATAAAAAAATCACTTTTAAAACACTTTTTTACATTAGATATCCAACATTAGGTTTAACAACAACAACAACTGAAAAAAAAAAAAAAAAAAAGAGAAGGAAATAAAAACCAGAATATAGCTTTGAGACTAGAGTTTTCATTGCCGGTCTGGAACTTGGACATCTTCATTGTCTGCTCTTGTGTACAATTAAATACTCATGGATCAATCACAGAGGATAAATCTTCAACACACACGTAACTGAATGCCAATTGAGGATTCTTTTTCTTTTTTTTTTTTTTTCTCCCCATTAATAACTCAGAAAAAGAAAGCTTTCTTGATGGGGAGGTGAGGTGGTTTTTTTTGTGGAGAGGAGCTTCATTGTTCTGGAGTATTTTCTTCCCGAAGAGTTAGTGAATTAAAAGTTAGTTTAAAGAAATCAGTTCAGCTCTAGATTATTTACTATTTTCCATCTCACAATTAAATAATGTATAGGACTGTAACTGAAATGATACCAGGTGCTTGTCACCTTGCACTATGAAACCTAATCCCGTATTTACCTTTAATTGCTCTCTGAAACCTATTATTTTCAACATTCTAAACCAGGTCTTTCCTGCCCAAGGTAACTAATTAGAGTATCTAGATACTGCATACACACAGAAGACTATTGAATAATACATAAAGATTGACTGAAGTCAATTTCATTACATTTTTATCTTTTATTCATTAGGAATTTTCAGAAAAACAGGGTTTCTAAGGCAAAAATAAAATACCACCATACTTACAGTCTTTCATAGTAAAGTTTAAAATGTTGTGAAGTAGCAGTGGCTAGATCTGAATACCTGGAAAGGCAAAAAACATACACGATTAAACATTTGTATTAGTTGTACCACACACTTTCTGCATTATGGTACACTGACCTTTTACCAATATTATCAGCTGTCTTTGTGATATATCCCTTCACAATGCAGATCACTTGTCTATGAGAAGAAATTAAGGGAAGTACAATAGAGATGATTTCGGCTTAATTTTAAGAATGATCTTTTTTTCTTTTTTTTTTTTTTTGTTTTGTTTTTTTGTTGTTGTTTTGGTTTGGGTTTTTGGCAAAAGGAACCCTAGGTTTTTGAAGTGCTTCTCAAGGAATTTTGCAGCATTTTATGTCTTTGAGATGTTACTATTTTTAAGACATATGCTGTTTACATTAAGCCTCTCGATTAGCTGAGCGTAGCCAACAGAAAAGAGTTTTGCTTGTTTAGAAACACATTGTGAAAGACTTAGAATTTAAGCACATCTATTTCTCGCATAGCATAAACCTAAAGTTCTCACCTTTTAGAGGGCCGACTTGTGCTTACTCATCTGCAACCACAGAGAACTCAGCCCTTCTGCATTTAAAAGAGGTGAGCCACAGCAATGCAATTTAGCATTAAGCAGCAAACATTAAATCCACCATTTTGGTCTTCTGAGCCAGGTCTCAGGATTGTTGACGGAGATTTCATGTTACATATCAAGCAAAGTTTTTAAGTTAACTATTTGACTGTTTAAAACTGCTGAAAAGAGACTGAGCTTACAACAGCAGGTTTAACCACAAGTAGAGGTTCTGGATTGATCAATATCTGTAATGAAGACGGAACAGACTTACTGTCCTCTGTGATTTCCAGAAAGTTTCCAGACAGAGCGGTATGAGAGGAAAGGTCAGGAGACAGGCTGTTAGTGTGCCCTCTGAGATAGGACTCAGCCTTGGAAATGAAGCACACTGTTTCACTGTTTTCAAAATGTTTGCTTAAAACCAACACTCTCTATTAGCTGTTGGTGGCACACTCTTCACTATGTGGAAGTTTCTGTTGACACCTCAGAGCTAAAGAGTATGGAAGAACTATTAGACACAAAGAGTGTCTCTCTACTGTTTGTAATGGCCTGGCATAAACCCTTATGTAGGAAACTTTGTAATGATGCTTTTCTCCAAATACAGGTATTTATTATTGTATTTAGTTGTTGCAAGCATCCCTCTAACCAGGAGGTTCACATCATGCCATCAAAATTTAGGGCCCTTATAGCAATAAACGGATCATTAATTAAAATCAGCTGTATTAATTACCAAATAATATCGAGACATATTTCAAAACTGATGACATATTGCAACCTGTATTGCAGAAAGCAATTATGTAACAGAAAATTACTGAGCATAAATGTATTTTCAATATTTTATAATGCTTCTCTAACAGATGTGGTAATGTGGGAGGATGAACAGACAATCCTAATTTTCACTTATATTCAAGGAATCTCTCTAAAATTATGGACTTCCAAATTCTGCCTGAGACTCGGTGTTTTGAAATATAGACTTGACAAATATACACTAGCATTAAATATATGACATCTCCTGGATTTTTACACACCTAATTGCATTCCATAGTGACTAAAGCCAAACAGCCAACCAACCAAAACTGTTCAGAAAGAATATGTATATTTTATGAGATGAAATCACAGTTTATTAGAGCATTACTGTCCAACTTTCAAAGGCAAAGTAGATGTCCTAGGAGGTAGTTTATTGTGAGTGAGTATGAGGAGAAAAAGCCAAATCTCTTTCACCAAATCTCTTTCACCATAGCAATAATTCCTTTTTTACATGTTTTCTGTGAAACAAGGACTATAACTGTTCAAGGAAATTGTTTTTCATGTACCTTCAAAGTAATTTTTTATGTTCATTTGATTTTTCCCACCCACTTCTTTTTACTTTAATCAATCAGTTTTAATTAAGTCATTATGTACCGTTACACTTCATAAGGTGTTTGATATTTTCTGCTGGTAAATATGATACAGTGCCTTGACCAAGTTTAACAGTTAAAAAGTGCTGTTTGTTTGTTTGTTTTCTTGGGCTTCAGACAGGAAAGCTCATTTACAAAAATTACATGCTCTTTGTAAAATACAAAAAAAAAAAAAAATTCCATTACATGGATGCTTTTCTACAAGTAACACATGGAAAAGTTCTGCTAGATCAATTCACCAATCTCACTTCCAGGGCAATATTGATCTCTAGCGCTGATTTTTCTCTACTTTTGATGTCTAGTTTTAAAAGTGAAAAATTATGAGAAATTCTAGCTTTTCCACAAAACATAGGCTCATGCATCTCTTTGTCAAGAAGTTTTGTTGGTTTTGGAGCTCAGTCTAAGTTTTCAGAAACTTAATTTCAAGCTTGACTTATAGATATATGCCTATACCTGACATGATCATATCACTTCAAATGTTAATACATGGGTACAGCGTTCTCCGCTTAATATCTATTCCTTGCTCCTTAAAGTTAGCAGAAGGGGGTTTTTTACCATTAACATGAGGAGGAATGAAGCACTTGCTGGTCGTTACTCTCACTGTCCTAACCAGGTCTTATGTTTTCACAGTAGGTCGCAACTGCTAGTCACCTAGATATTTTGTTGATATTATTGGTGTTCTTTTGGTTTTCACCTCTGACGTTCACCCTTAGCAGGTTTCCCAGCACTAAACTTTTGAAGTGTGGTTTTCCATCCCTTACCTTCTGCTGTGCTACTTCAGCGTTTGCAATGGAAAATGCAGCTTCTTCTGCATTTGCACATTTCTATTAAAGCCAAAAAATAACCCATGATTTCTTTTGGTCATTTCTTACAGCTAACTCATGCCTAATCTGATGTCAAAAATTCTAATCCCTTTCATCATTTTTTTTTTACAAAATTTCTGCCATCAAATGTGCATATTCTAATTTTGAGATTGTTTCACCTGAATTCTGTTCTGTAATCTTCTGCCATTTTTTGTATAACTTGTCTATTCTCACTTGGAATGATATTATCACCAAGTATTTGCCATTGTTTCTGTTAAAAAGAATTGTGCAAAAACTGCAGAAAACTGGAAAAACAAACATAAATGTGAAAAATCATGGTAGTTTTTTCTCTTTTCTCTACATATGGTGATTCATAGAATCATAGAATCATAGAA
>NW_009225841.1:0-2249 GCF_000690835.1 Fulmarus glacialis
AAAGGCGCAGGGATGCTCTGTCAAACACGCCCGAGCTGCTGATGTGCCAGTGAAGTTTGACTTTATGGAGAGATTAAAAACAACTCGCATATTACTAACTTTTGCTTACAAGACATCAAGTAAAAAATACTTCTTTCAATAAAAAGGCAGAAAACGGGATGGCTCTGATAACTGTCGCTCTTTTAAATCCTGCTACCGTGTTATTTCACTGCAAGGAAGGTGACTGCAAAATTAGGTTTATTGGTCTCATTCTTTCAAGCTTTTCGTCTTCAATTAAATTATTGCCTTTCACTAATAACATACCAGTCCTTCCCCCTCCATTTTCATCTCTCTTTTGTTCTCACTCCTTTCAGCCGCTCCTAGACAGCTGCAGGCTTTCACAGAGGTATTAGTCTGGACCAGCAGATTCTGGTCAAATTACAGCCCAGGTAATTGCATTTTGCCCCCTCGGCTTCGCTGCTGCTCCCAGCGAGTTATTTCCCAGCCGTGTCCCCTTCCCAGCTCAGCCCACAGCCAAGCCACGCCACTGCAAGGGCAGGGTGCAGAGGTGGTTCCCACACATCTCGTGCCTTACCCCAGAGAGGATTAGTAATATAGAGCAGCCAACCTTTGGAAAAGCTTGTAGCTATCAAGATGAAAAGCGGGATTGCAGCGGGACAGGTTCTGCATCGCCCGTATCAACCCAGCTGGACGGACGAGAAGAAACTTGCAGGGATTTGAATGATGGAGTTGGAGAATCTCCATCTCAAAACCTGATTAGCAGTTACCAGAGCTGTCAGCTCTAGCACGTTCTGTTTGGGGTGAGGAGCACACCACAGACAGTCGTGACCGATGACAGATTTAATACAATCGGCCCGCATCGCCCAGAGCACCCATTGCCCAAGGCACCCCCGTGCTGTGGGTCAGCGTCGAGGCGCGGGCAAGGGAAGGAGATCGTCTGGGGAAGGAGTTAAAACCACGAGCGCCCGTCAGTGACCCGTCAGGGTGTCTGGCAGCCCCGAGTGACAGCACAGCAGCTGTTAAACGCCTTCATTCACAGAGGTCTTCCTACAAGGTCGTTTTCTTTATATCTGGGTTGGACTGACATTTTCATAATAAGAAAAGCAGCTTCTTGATTCTTTTATACATGGCAAGCAAAATACTTTCCCAACCCCATCCTTCGAGTCGATGGTTCCACTGATAGTGGAAGGTGGATCTCTTCCAATAGCAATAACAGCCTATGAGAAGATAGTCTACTTTTTATTTAGCTAGCACATATGTACTCCCAGTTAGGAGCCTTGATCACAACAAAATACCAGCACCAGATCCCTTGCAGAGATTATCTGTAACAGGTACTTTATATATTCAAAAATTTGCCTCGGCTTGTCGGGGTAAAACCAGAGGTAACAGCACACCTCACTATGCTTTCGTAAAACTTAAAACATTTTGCACTTTGCAAAGTGCTTTAGAATGTAGTTAGCAATAAAGTAATTAGCAAAGATTTTTTTCTAGCTGTCTTTACAAGCTGATCAGGTAAAATTCATATTAATTAAAATTTATAGCACAAAAAAACCCCACCACACCCAAAAAACAAAAGTAGCTGGTCTGCAACTTTTTCACTTCCTTTCCTGTGTCTACCAATTTCATAACATTAACTCGATCCTTTTCAATGTAAACTAAACCCATCACTAAGGCTGCCACATTCCATTTCCCATCAAACTGAGCATCTTGTGGCTTTTAACATATACATTAGAGCAGGCAAAGATTTTTAAAGCCTAGAGATACTCAATAACGATCACATACTCTATAAATCTCTATTATCTGCTTCAATTTTATTTTATTTTTTCAAAAAGTATCCAAGCTTCTACTACTACCAGTTGTAGTTTTCTGAGGCCTTTGGCTCGGTAGAAATGCTCTTTGCCATTCTCAAGCCAAAAGCGTGATCGCAGGAAAGCAAATACCACGTTTTATTTCACAGTCAGCTGAAGAACCCACATGCTGTTCTGTGTTTCCTGCAAGATCTTCTCACTTAGAGCAGGGAAAATAAGATTTGTTAAAATTACTTTTGTTAGTTGTCTGAAACTGATAAAGTGCATTTTCCGTATCATTTTTAACACTCTGAACTGCAAACTGCCTGTGCAGCAGCATAGGGGATAAGTACATTTACAGCCCGTTACAGCTTTTATGGGACCCAGCGTCCAGCCGTCGCGCTGGCCACGAGCGCGATGCGGGCACACCTGCGTGCCCGGGCGCAGAGCTGCGACGCAGCC
>NW_009225842.1:0-2848 GCF_000690835.1 Fulmarus glacialis
AGTATAGTTTATATATAGTTTAATATATAGTTTATATATAGCCCTTGTGCAAACAAATTATCAAGTGATAAGTTGGAATGCCGTACTGGTATAAAGATGTGGTGGCAGCCCTCTTGAACAGTATTTTAGTTTTGACTTGGATGTTCTCCACCTAGTTTAAGGACCCTGGGCAATAAACAAGGCTGACTTGCGTTACATCACAGCAACAAACAGTAACCACTGAAGTCCATAAAACTGGGCTAATGTGTAGGTAGGGGGTTTCACATGTATAAATTAATTCAGCATCCTCCCAACAGTGCTGTTACAATAAAAATAAAGCATTTTTATTGTGGGTTTTCTACTACTTAGGTTAAAAAGCTGTGCTTTGTTTCTAACAAGATAAACAGCAAATACAACATCCAAATTGTTTTCATTTTGTGATTACCTAGCTAAAACTAGTCTATGTTATCTCAAATAGAAGACTGACTGTAATGTTTTCATAGTAGAGAACACTGGAACATTCAAAGGATACAAATTCAATTAAGTGTGTCTGAAACGGACACTCTTTGGAATAGCACTGGTTCTCTTGCAAAGGTTTTGGAATCTTTTATACTTCTAATAAGAACAATTATAAGAAAAGCCCTAAGGCCAAAGTTTGTCAGTTGTGCTAAAACGTACCATATGTGCTAAATGCATGTGTAACACAAACTGTGCACCATTAGAATATTTGTGTGCTTCCTTAAGCACTCACAAAAGTATATACATATCTTTCTTTGTATAAGCTCACATCTTAACACGCAATAATAGATACTCCGGGTTGGGGGGGAGTAGGGCAGGGGGACAGGGAGAACCTTTCGGAATTCAGTCACCTCCAACACCTGGATGGTTCTTGCACAATGACCACCAGGGAAGTTTGAATTCAAGGCAGACGCTATTCAGAGTAGCCTCCACTTGGTAGGGAAAATGTCAAAGCAGCTGCCATGTAGTTTGCTTGTATGACTTTGTGCCTGCTGGATCCCTAGGAGGGAACAAGACCGAGTGGCTTAAGGAGATGAGGCAGAAAACTGATTGTACAGACAGCAGATCCTAGTTTTGGAAGGCTAACAAAAATGATGGGGAACTTCTGAGGAACACATAGCTGATGATTCCTAATCCTGTGAACAAAAGCTGAAATAACGTAATTTGGAATCAAAACTATTTTATACCATGAAGTTAATGGGATTTTTGCCATCAGTCCTGATAGTAGTTTTTAAAGTCCAAAGTTGTGCAGGCATTTTAGAGGGTAAAATGAATTTTAGAAGCTATAGTGCTTACACACAGACGTTAAAAAGTTAGGAGCTTTGGGTTTGGGGTTTTTCTTCCCCCCAGAAATAGTACCATTAGCAAGAAATTATTGGCTTTCATACTTCAAACTGTTTCTCCCCATTTACCATTCACATCTATGAATTACTGAAGCTAATTTGAAGAGTTCTTCTCTCATGTCGGACAGACAATTGTACAGTAGTAATAAAAAAGTCCACGGTCTTGCAAGAAACAAGCTGTAGTTATATATACAGCTTAAGGAAAGGCAGAATTACTGGTTTCCCAGACCTCCAATACCACATCTTTTGGTTCAACACTGTGTTATTTAAGACTAACAATATCAAAACAACGCGATTAAAAAATGAAACTGTCAGCTTTATGGAACTGGCTTTTAAAAACAAGCCGTCATTCTACCTTACTTGTGAGCTAACTTAGTTCATCCTTACTCCCAGTGGAATGGGCCACGCTCTGTGGTACCTGGTACACCAATTCCTCCGTGGCACCTGGCCCCAGTTGCCCCTTTGGTGTGTCGTACAGCGCCTGTGCTGATGATGTGCTGTCTGTCCTAGATAAGAGTTTATTGTAAGTTCCAACCAGTGGAGGAGCTTGATTCCCTGCAGCTTTGAAGGTGGAAATGGAAGGAACGCCAAGAGGTGTGCTGGGATGGCTGGACATGTCCATGATTATTGGAGTTGCATATTCTGGTCCAGTTATAGGTAGTGGTTCAGCGTAAGCATGGTAAACTTCTTGTATAGGTGAATTGTAAGGATCCAAATCGGCGTAACTCGCTTCTTTCCCTTCCTCTGGTTTAAAGGTTGATCTCTGATGAAGCGTGCCGACAATTCCACCTACTAGTGGCTGAGCATACTCTGTGTTGCAAGCCCCAACAAAACAAAATAAAAACACACTTAATGGAATTTTTTTTTTTTACCGTGGCATCACATTAAATACAACCTGTCAATAGTGTCACAGAAATTATTATCCTAGATCAAACCAGTAGTCTGCTAGTGCAAATTGCTTTGGGAAAAAAATCATTTCCACCCAATAGTTAAAGCCACTGGGATAGCTACAACATCCTGACTTCTCAGGTTTATACTTCTTCCCTTGTGAGCTGCAATTTTCTATGTAAATCTGCTTCAAAACAAAGTTTTTTGAAATGTGCTTCCCTGCAAAATCAGAATTAAATGAAATTATCCTGCCTGGCTTTGGATAAAAAGTGGTCCTTGGGGCTGAGGGTTGTCCTCTGAGGGCGGAAGCCTGCATGTGCTCAGCTGAGATGTTTTAGTTAAACAGATAATCTGAGTTACAAAAGCTGGGGGTGAGAAACCTGGCTAGCTGGGCAAAAACAGACAAGCAGCCAAAGAGGGAAAAGTAATTCTGCCTGCTGCGAAGCCGTAATTCCTGCACGTCTGTGTATTTCTGCCGCCAGCACATAAGCACAGAACCAAAGGCACAGTGAGTCGTCTCCCTCTAATGACTGGTTCACCAAGTAAAGGGCATATGCCAATATCAGTAACTCCTCCTCCTCTAGATCAGAAGAATGATTTAATCCATACAGTCAGTGTAG
>NW_009225842.1:2879-18687 GCF_000690835.1 Fulmarus glacialis
ACATTTCAGGTTTGTGCGTAAAGATAATGGGGTGAAATTCTTTCCAATGCATGAAAACATGGTTAAAAAAAATTATCCTTCAACCCTTTATGGGGCTTAAGAATAAGTACAAATAAAGAAACTTTCAGTTACTGCATTAACTGGGGAAAGTGTTTATCCACAGCACACCAAGTCAATTAATACATACTTCTATAATACGCTGAGAACAGACCTGAAAAAGCTTGCGTTTTAATAAATGCACTTACCAACAGACCTGTTCATTTCTCCTCTGTTCCCCAAAACAAACAGGAAATAATTAAATGTAGCCAAATTCCTGACATTTTTTGGCATTTCATATATATATATATATATACACACATATATATATATACACATAGCTCAGAAAAACAGTAAAATGTACCTGCAGACTCTGTTTGCAGCATTGTTGGGACTTCTCTTGGTCTTAGGTGACTAATTTCACTGCTGCTGTAGCGTACTGGAGTTTCTTCATGTTCTGCTGATTTGGTCGGGAGAAACTGCTTCATTCCTTTCCACCATCCTTCACATGGATTTAAAAAAAACCCTAAGACTGCATATATACACACACACACACACACACACACACACACACACACACCCCCCCGTGTTTTATGCTACTAAAATATTTTTACAGTTTATATTTTGTAGTAGCAGGTATTTGCATGACCCTAAGGTTACAAGATATTTTAATATTTTCTGGCAGCCTGAAGACTCAGAGATGAAAACATTGCTCTCACCCAATCAACTTGCCTGAAACCTCCCCCTTTGAACACCTGCAGAACTGCTGCAGTCTAGTGACTCTGACCCCAAATGGCCGTTAGCAGCAGTGTTGGAGTTACTCATCACATTAATAAACCCATAAAATACAACACAGAAAATACTAAAAAGTCAGCCATGATTCCAATTTGTAAATAATTTACACAAAGTTTTAGACAATGTCAGTTACAACCTAAGAGTACAGCTAATTAATGTGGTTTCTGGCTGTTAATCTCATGTTTCTAACTCACGTTGTTGAAAAAGGCTGATCAGTGAATATTTGCAAAAACCTGAACGAAGAGGATTTTAACATCAGTGGAAATGTCAAGGAATGACTGTAGTCATGAACATTTTCTGGAGAGAAGTAGGGAGGGTTGGTTTTGTTAGGTTCTCCCCATCCCTTCCCCCAGTAGCCAGAGCCATGCTAGTTTTGCTGTCCATTAATATATTCATTCCAGAGAGATCATCCTGTAGGTAAAGCCGAAGAAACAGGAGATTCAAAACCACAGAACACTATTCAACAAAATTTGAGGTAGTCTGTGGGAGGGGACCGACAGAGGTTCCACAGAGAAGCATAGCAACATTATTTTGATACTGCATTTTGCCAAATTTCCTTTTAAAACAGACCTGCATACTAAGCATTTAAATTTAAGCACACAGGAAAAAAATCTGGCATGTCCATCATTGACATTTAAATACAGGATATTCTAAGTCTAATAGTCTAAGACAACAGTGATGTGACCTATCAGAAATGGACATGTAATAAATAGAAGTAAGGTCGTTAAAAGGTTTCTTGTCTAAAGGCTAAGGCATACGTGAAACTGCCAGCGAGCAAACACACAGATGTGGAAATTTTCAACATGAGGACAGAGAAGGGAAGCGCGGTCACACAGACAGTACAAACCCAACTGCTGCAGCAGCCCTTTAAGCTGCAACACAAGCATTTTCAGGACACCTGCTACGTGCTGCTCGGTGGAATTGTCTGATCTCAAGTTACTGGGGCACAAGACAGTAGGATGGAAAATATGCCTAAAAGGGGCTGCAAACAATCCCACATACTTACTAGGGCAATGAAGACAGACAAAACTTGACAGACCTTATATACTAAGATGAAAGATTTTTTCAAGGACAAAAAAAAGTACCAAATACATGATTATCAAATGTACAAAGACATTCCTCATAAATGATTTTTCCCCTCATCTTGTATAATTAAGAGGTTCTATACTTTGTTTACTAAAAAAAAAATCTGAAGCTGTAAGCTCTACCAGGAGACAAGGCATTTTCTATTTCTGAAAAACATTCAGAGAATGAAGCAGTTAAGTCTGTCCAGAAAAGAAATTCAGTGCTAGTGGAAATTGTCTGTTACTGCAAGCTGAAAGACGCATCAAACCAAAAATGCCAAGTAAAGGATTTCATAAAACCATTTTGTTACCTGCACGATCCCAGTAAGGTAGATCATAAGTACCCTCTGTTTTTTTCTTGCTGTGAAAAAAAGAAAAAGGGGGTATTTTAGCTAGTCTGCTTATCAGAAGATGCATTAATTAATGCTCAGCAACTATCACCTTGGCTGTAACTGGTTCTCAAATCTAAAGTATAAGCACCAGTAACCTGGCTTGCCATCACCAGTCTGCTGCTACTGGAGCAACCAGTTTTCAGTAAAAGTACTTCTAATGAAAATAGTTACAAAAAGCTGTTTTCACTGTCCTTGCTATTCAAGTGAACGTTTTCTCACAGAGAATACAATTCTGAAAAAAAATCCTTCCACAAGTGTGGACCATGTAG
The DNA here is from genome assembly GCF_000690835.1 of Fulmarus glacialis. Taxonomy (NCBI): domain Eukaryota; kingdom Metazoa; phylum Chordata; class Aves; order Procellariiformes; family Procellariidae; genus Fulmarus; species Fulmarus glacialis. The sequence goes on from NW_009225842.1 coordinate 5,436, forward strand.
TTCCCACAGTGATGCATGCAGCATTCCATTCCCACACACCAGGCTAACATTCATTTAAAGCACTTTCATTAATCTATTCATTTACCGGTTTCTCCAATGCCACGCACAAACTAAGATAAGAATCAGAGAAGTGAAGACCATCACCAGCACTGGAACCAGAACTGCTGCCAACGCCACATCTGAAAGCCATTAAATTAAGTGGTGTCAGACAGAAGAGCTTTTCATAAATCAGTTTTTCATTTGAAAATGACTTGGGTAAAGCACACAGTTTTCATGTATAGCGTCTATCACACCAGATCCCCCAGCTAAGCTACCCTGCCGGATGCTCCCACAGTGTAAATGTCAATTCACATCTAGCTCTTCTACATGTATGCACAGCTAGTATTTTTGCAAGGTTTTTCATCAAAATCAACAGATTTGTTTTAATATCAGGAGAATTTTTTTCTGTTAGAACAACGTATTTTATTATTAAGAAGGAAAATCAAAAGAGCCCAGGAATGTGCAACCACTTAAGTTTGAACCTCCTGTAAGAAGTAAATACCACAGTACCTTAACAGTTAATCACAATCAGCCTATGCTGGGTCTGCGTGTGACGTGAGACCATCCTGTCCCCTGCCAGCCAAAGGACACTTCACCAATGCCTACCTCTGCAGTGATCTTGCTCCCTTTTCTGACAATTTTATTTGATAAGCAAAATGATGATGCTAGATGATGTTTTTCGAATTTCATGCCAACATGACTGCTCTATGAAAGATTAGCTATGGCAGAAGTGTTTTGTCCTAAGAAATTATCAAATTAAATAACAAAGCAGTTACATCTGATTGATTCTGAAGGGAAGTCCAAGTTGCAACTTCTCTTTCTGACAAAATTTGCTCAGTAATTAAAAGCTGAATTGAACAAGTTTTGAAAGATGGAACTTAATATATATATGACTTGGAAGATTGGTTTTGTTTCTGCATGCGGTATTGCGGTTTAACCCAGCAGACAGCCAAACACCACACAGCCGCTCGCTCACTTCCCCCACCCCAAACCGGTGGGATGGGGGAGTGAATCAAGACAAAAAAGAGTAAAACTGGTGGGTTGAGATAAAGACAGTTTAATAGGACAGCAAAGGAAGAGAAAATAATAATAATAATAATGATAAAAGAATATACAAAACAAATGATGCACAATGCAACTGCTCACCACCCACTGACCAATGCCCAGCCCATCCCCAAGCAGTGATCGCTGCCCCCCTGCCAACTCCCCCCAGTTTATATACTAAGCATGAAGTCATATAGTATGGAATAGCCCTTTGGCCAGTTGGGGTCAGCTGTCCTGGTTGTGCTCCCTCCCAGCTTCTTGTGCACCTGGCAGAGCATGGGAAGCTGAAAAGTCCTTGACTTGGTGTAAGCACTGCTTAGCAACAACTAAAACATCAGTGTGTCATCAACATTATTCTCATCCTAAATCCAAAACACAGCAGTATACCAGCTACTGGGAAGAAATTAACTCTATCCCAGCCAAAACCAGGACAAGTATGCAACTGCACATTTTTTTATCATATGTATATTTAATAACTGGTAAATATTAAAAAGAAAAGATTGATAATTTGCTATAATACATTAAGTGTTGAGAAAATTTAAATTCAGAAAGCATACTTGATGTATGCCAAAGTACTGTAAGGAGTTGCCAAACACTTCTACTGCTTAACTGTGGATACCTTTGGTTACACTTGGAGTCACTGTGGTGTTTTTTATTTCAGGTGTGAAAGTTGTTTTATCTGTCTGCAACAAAGTCTTCACGGAATGAATGAAGTCGTCACTGGAGTCATCATTCTTGTTGTCATTCTTGTTCTGAGGTGGTGACGGTGGCATGGTGATTTTAGGAGCACGGCCTTTAGAAGAAAAGAATTTATAAAAGAAGTTTTTTGAAGTGCTAGTTTTCCATGTTTCCTTTTTTGGGAAAAGACAGCTGGAACAGTTTGCTCCAAAGCTTTTGTTCATGTTATAAAATGAGGAAAAAAAACCCATGAACCAGTAAAATGGACAGCAAGTGACTGGTGTCTTTTGAAACACTTATTTTCTAAATTACCTTGTTTATGCCCAAACTGGGTATTTTCCAGGTTAAGCGTAATAACTTTGGAAGAAATTCAGAAGTATCAGTGACAGAAGGATTACGCAGCTAAGAACTACTTTTTTATCACTGAAAATATACCCACAATATAATCTCTGCCAAATTATTTCACTGCTTGTCTTGCACAGTTAAAAGGTTTTCAGTTGCCTTACCTATACTAAACTGACATCCTAGCAATTCTACTTTCATTGCAATTTTCTGGTGCCATTTTAAGGGGTTAATCCTAAAAAAGCGTGCAATAATAGGTGGAATGAAATTATTGCGGACTTCCTGGTACAATTGAGTGTTCCCTTGAAATATCTAGAAAAGGAAAAAAAAAAGAGAGACAAACATTATGTTATACAAATGCAATAGCAACTAAGTAACTACAACCAATTTTGATGTTTTATTTAGGAAAAATAAGCGGTGCAGAATCCTGAAAATTAACCCCAGAAGGGTACTGCTGCCTGCACATCTCCACTCACTGGGCCCTATTAAATATATAACTAAATGAAATAAAGGAAGGGGGGGGGTGGGGGTGGGGTGTACGCATATGCATGCAACTACTTACTTCAGAACAAAGGTACCATGTAATATTCTACTGATGTTCCCCAGGCAATGCCTTCTGTTAAAGACATATCACGTGTTTATAGCACCAAATAATTCTAACTCGGTCCTTTTTGGTATTTTGCACTTACTCTTCAAATATATATAGCAAGCAGTTGTGACAAAGTGAAAGCAGGAATTAAGCGGTGCCTTCACACAGCCTAACAGTTCAAGCACAGTCTGTCTTGTGAATGGGTATGGCATCCATTAGAAGGCATTAAGAGACACAGTCAAGTATGTAACGACACTGTCCTCTAGTGGTTGCCGTCTACAAGGGCTGAACCACAAGCGAAAGAAAAGGATTCAGGCTCAGAACGTGAGAGCTCTCTTCAGAGTCTCAAAGGGAGCCATGCGCTTCTGGAAGAGAAGGGCACAACCTTTGCATAACGGCTGAGCTAAAGCTGGTCCTTCACGGCTGGTCCTCCCACACAAAGAACTCATCAACTTCTGACAATTCAGAACGGGTTTGTCTGGTTGAAATTTAAAACCAGTAAGCAGATAATCACTGTATGATGCAGTGCAAGCACTCTGACAAACTTACAGCCACCTACAGGTTTTGCACTGAGCTGCTTAAAACAATATAGAAACTAGGCCCAGTACTCCAACCCAGCAAGCCATCCCATCCTCTTCTTTGGCAGGGCTGGTTTGGGATCATGCCTTTGGGTAGGAAGTGAACTGTCTCTCCATGGTAGTACACAGCAGTGGGGCTTTGGCTCTGCAAATGCAGCTCTTGGGCGCTACTGCAACACATGTCGCCATAGAGGTGACAGTAAATGAGTAACACATTTGGTTGTAAAGCACTGATAGAGATATTGCAAATCATGTTGGACATAACGCAGAACAGAATTATGGCACTTGCCTGAAAAATAAATATTACAGCAAGTTTTCTGCTCACTCACACCGCTTGGTAAACAATAAAGCACCGTGCCACTCTTAAGGACAAGCATTGTATTGTGTAACAGCTGATGCGTCTGCATAAAATGGAACAGTCAAAGAGTTTTTAGCACACTTCTGATCAACGCAGATTGCTGGTGTTTCAACCTTGATACACAAGATAGAGATTTTTGTATCGCACTCCTGTGTTTAAGTTTTTGTAACAAAATGACTAGAATATCCCTACAGGTTTGAAAGAAAACAATTATTCCAGGAAACTATCTAGTCAAAAGCCCAAAAAACCTCCAAACAACCCCAGGGCCCTTGAAGGGACTCAGGCCTGGGCTCCCTGACGTACGTACATAACGTGTCTCCACTCTGAAAAGACACACGAGCCCCTTTACTATTACTTACACGTAAGAATTTTGGTTTGTCCTTACATAGGCATTAATTGTCTTCATGATTGAAAGCACTGACTGAACAAATAGACACATAAGTCAATTTAGTTAAGCACGGGAAAATAAATCACTTGGTAATGTAAATGCAGTACTTCATGTCTGAGTGTATTGGTTTTTCTACCTTAAATTAGTAACCAGCATTTTCATTTTTATGTATCCAAGTAACACTGTCAAACTAACTGCTAACCCATTCATGATACTAAAAATCTAGGTAGGCAAACACAGGTATTTGCCTTGAAAGAGTACAGTCTCTTCTTCCCCAGCTTACTGCAGTGCAGATTTACAAGCCCACGGCTCTCGGTGATGTTTGTCCTGCTCTAAATTTAAGCTTATTGTTCTTAAATATGCTTACTAGGAATGAATGAAGACAGATTTTGGTAAAGATGCAAGTGAGAAGCCAAATACAGAGGTGACTCTCTGAGGGCACGCGCCCAGCCCAAACTGCTGCACTGTATCCTTGTTTGCGCTGTGCCATGCCAGTGCCCACTACTAGAAGAAGGTGCAAGCTGCACCTGGCTACCCAAGCAACAAATGCAGAAGTTGCAGATGAGGAAAACAGATGCCCAACACTGAAAGTTAGTCTCACTTCAGGTTTCTGACGCTGAGCATGTAGCAGAAAAGGCAACAAGAATCAACATTGACTGTTATCTTCAAGAAAAATTAACAGTAAAGTAGTTCTTTACTCCAGGTTTTTATTAGTCAAGCTTTTGATGTCAAGTGTTACAATAGCATCTTAACTTTACCTGCAGCTCAGTATTTTTTGTTCATTTATTTTTTTGCACAAAAAAATTTGCTTCTGAGCTCAATACAGTACAAGCTTCTTGATGAGAAATCACTTTTATATTCCATTTATTATCAAACTCTCCATTTGCCTCTGTGCTGTCAAACAAAACTTTTCCAACACTGCAACTTTGATTTGTCATTCTTCCCTGATTCAAGCATTTTATTCTTTTTTTCATATATAAAAATTTTAAGAAAAGCTTTTCTTGAGTACTGACAGATCTCTAGAAGCTATTTGCAAAGAGGACTAGGAAAGCCTTGGAAAAGCTTCTAGTATCCTGAACAACGTTAGGAATATCAAATGTTTTTCAAAAAAAAGCGGGGAATATCACCTTCTGGTTTGTCTGGTGTGCTGTTATGTAAGGCTCAAAGGGGGAAGCCTGCATGCATATGCATCCAAAAGCAAAGCTGCGTCAAGAGAGATGATGTCAGACAGAGGAAAAATCTGCTATTTTGAAGCCTAAGAGAACAACCATACTGAACCCTTCTTTCTGTCATGTAACTACAGCCGGCACCTCCCGGATACGTATGGTTCTTCATGCATTGTACCTAATGATGCAAAGACTGCAAAAAAAGATCTGTTGCCTGTTATGTCAAGCTCCGCAATTTGTTTCATTTCATGAACTTGCAAGAAAAACAATGTGCTCCAATTAAAAGGCAACAGCTGTAAAGGTTTTCTAAGAAAATAATCGAACTAAACACGAAGCCTAAATCTAGATGGCTCGCTAGCTGGAATTCTATTTTATGGCCAGAAGAGGGCACTCGAAAACTAGCAAAAGATGCTGGATTTTTATTTTTCTTTTCTTTGAATACCTCATACTAACAGTCTGTTAGTTCACATGTAGGTTCAGGGAGGTGGACCGGCCCCGACGGTAAAGTCCCTTCCTTTCAGGAAAGTTTCCTACTGTGATTATGTTCAGTGTTCAAAAACCTCTTAATTTAACAAACAACATACTTCAACCTTTCACTTCATCAACAGGATGCTACATCCTACCTTGAAACATTCTTCACCACAATAAACACAAGAAAACCAAGTACAGCTAAAGAGCTACCATTCTTAAGACCCATTTCTAAACAGGTACTAGTTACTATTGCATGTATGTAATACCACAGGCCTATGCAGTAAGGTAAATTACATCCAAGAATTTTAAGAAAAAGAAGGAAATTCTCGTTCCAGTTAGGTTACCAAGAATCCTCTCATTTGTTTAAGAAAATCTGATCTGAACGACCCACTGGGAAAACCACGTAGGACATCAATCTTCTCATTTTTACTGCAAAACTGTAAACACAGGGAAAATAAGATTATCTTGCCACTAACATGAGGTAATTTTTCTGTGTGGCAAAGCATTTGCAATCTGAACATACCATTTCATTTTTTAAGAAAACTCCCCTCTGCAAGGGCTGTTCCATTATACAAGAAAGAAACTTACCAGCATTTTGTCAAAAAGTGAGATTGACAGAAGCATCATAAAAGATGAAAAATTATACAACCCCTAACATTGATTCTGCAATCACAAGAGGATAAGAATGTAAACCTTAATTTTGAAACGTACAACCTATTTTGAAAGAAATCTGATTATTCTTAAAGAGACGCAGTACCAGACAGCCTACCAGTGGCAACGGAAATTTCTTGTCTAGGCTATTGCCACCGCCAAATAGTATTAAAAATAATCTCTGAATTTCAGAACTGTTCACATCCTTACATATTTGCATATTTTCATGTTTTCTTCTGCACAGATGCTGTTCATGATTCAAAATTACACTGAAAAGGAAAGTTATTTAATGCTTCCTCACCGTACCAAAATTAGTCACATCACTGAAATTGTGAAATCTCCATAGAACATACCTAGAAAGCGTGTGGTATTTTTACCTTATCTTTATCCATGCCAGGTTCTCTGTATACTGTCCATTTCAGTGCATCATCACTGTATGAAATTCTGTAGGCTGAGACGTAATAGTAATACTCTGCTAAGGTTGATCCAGCAGTTATAATACCTGTGAAAATGAAGGTGCCCAGTGAGACAAAAAACTGGTAACAGTTTGTAAAAATTAATAGATCAGCTTTTGAATCCAGAGTGACGAGGTTGGAATCTCCATTGGTCCAGCTACATTTTGAAAAGTTTATCCAAGGTGTCAGGGTCTGGATCTTCTACAGTGACTGAAACTTAATAATCATTTTACTTACTTTTATATTTTAATTCTCATTAATTCACCTCGCTAAGCACTTTCCCTCCATTTCTTGATGGAAATGGCCTGTTCGTTTGACCGTGGCCCACTTCTGTCTCCAGTTGCCAAGACAGCACCACTCTTCCCTGCTTTCGTACTGCCAACCCAAAAGCACCATTGAAAGAACTGTAGCTTCCTAAAGCTGACACTTCAGTGCTGCAGAACAACTCACATAAGAAGCTGTTTTGTAAAAGCTTATTAGCACAGGAATTAGAGGAGTAATGTAAAATCCAGTTAGTCCCCAGGGAGGTAATAACAAAGGCTGCTGGTAAACCCTGGTTGCTTAATGACAGGAAGCCAAGCCGCTGAGAGCAGGGTGCGCAGCTGAGTTTACAGAGACCAACTCTTGCATTTGAGAAAGAGACAAACCCAAAACTGATCAAAGGAAGATGTTTCACAATAGTCTTAAAGCCCGGGACTCTATGAAGCACTCTACCTAAAGCCACTTCATTTTTTATTTAGGTCAGACTGCAAACATGCCCATTAACAACAGAGAATCACCTCTGAATAATTAAATCAAAATAGAAAACACTAACATCAGCACAGAAGATACAATAGCTGCACTGCCACTACTTAGGCTAGCCCTGAGGTTAACCCCAAAATGCAAATGCCTCAGTGTTCACTGCTCAGCATGGGCCATACTGCGATCAACAGGAACAGGTAACCACGAGCTTGCTTCCTGTGAAGCAAACTATCCAGAGCGGATTGGGAAACAGCACCTCCAGCTGTCTCTCCAAATAAACACAGCTACTAAATCATGACGGATGGTCCATCTCTGTGAAGGAGCAGAGCCTAACCCAGACACTGGCTGCATCAGTCTGCGCTGTTTGGTCCGTTCGCTGAGGGGCCACCATCCCCAACCCTCAGCCCAAGTTCCACTTCAGGCAAGGAGGTGAAGCTGGTTTACTCTGTCTGCTGCTTATCTCACAGTGCACTGCAACTGCTCCTGTCTCCACTGTTGGATTCACTATGGCCATGACAGGCAGTAGGGAAAACCTAGAAATGTAAGCCAGTTCACCTGCATCAGAAGTACCAGTGGACTGAGCTAGCTGGATATGGAGACAAGGAGACAATCGGCAGGAAAAGGGAAGCATCAAGGATCCAATAAAAACCAGTGGACTGAGCTAGCTGGATATGGATTTGCACCTCCAAGGAGACAATCGGCAGGAAAAGGGAAGCATCAAGGATCCAATAAAACCACAGGAAACACTTCAACAAATTCTGATGGAAGAGGTGTTTTCTACTATGAAACTCCACCTGTTCAACTCCAGGCTCCTCAGTATATTAGCTAAGACATGGAACCAACTTTGCTGTAATCGTAACTAAATGTCACCTGGACTTTATCTAAGACCAAACACTGGAAAAAAGGATGTCAGTAACCAAACTTTTTGAATGCTGCTTAAAAGCCACATCAGATTCACTTACCTGTTATTCTCTTTTCTTTATTCAAGTCAATCTGCAACCACTGATGTTCATCACTGATAAAAGCAGCCCAAGGAGGACCAACCCATTTTAGTCTGGCATTTTCAGGTTTCCAAACGTTCACTTGTCCTGTTTGGTCAGACCACTCAAGAATAGATGATGCTGTGATTTGGGAATCAGGGATTACCCCAGATCCCATCCCCAGTGTCCCATAGCAACCTGAGCAACAGAAAAGGTGCGGATTCAGAATGAAAATTCAAGTTACACAATCATTTTACTTGCTTGGAGTTTAAGACCTTACATGCAAATATTAAACTGCCATCTAAATCTATTCCATAACAACACTACCAACAAAACACAGTCTTCTGCTTTCTAACAGTGATGCTGGAACCAAACTTGTGGTTATGAGTATTCCACGATTTATGCCTGCTCAAGAGTAATGTGGACATTCTCTCAATCACCATCCACACAGAGCACTAGACAAGAAGCTTTGGGGGAGCTGTCATGGTTTAAGAGTATGTATGGTTGATGCAGGAATGGGAAACAGACTACTTGATCACTCGTTCCTTTTTTGTGCCTATGTAACTTCTTGGTTTTCAAACCCACCTCAGCATCACAATGTTAATTTGAACAATACACCAAAGCATGCAGGAAGCCATGTCATAATCCTGGTCTTGAGCTCAAACACATCCTTGGAATTAGTTTTAATTTTTTGTCACCGTTCTTACTAAAAGTTTCTCCCCGTGTCGCATTCTGCTGATGGCTAAAAAACATCTCCTAAATTCCTGGCTAAATTTCTTTGTGGCTAGTTGATATCCATTTGTTCTTTGCTAAAATCTGTAGTGCTAACAGCTTTCCCCTCTCACACGTGTATTCCCCAGACATATCAGCAGAGAGCAATCTTTGCCTTCAGTCAGCCAGCCTGAACAACCCAGCCCGGTTTCCCTTTTGCTGTGAGCTCCCCCTCTCCCTGCAGGCACCCGTGCAGCCCTCCTCTGCAACAAGGTCGGGCGTTCATCCCTCAAGGGAGGCGCAGGTGGCAGAGCCCACGTGCAACCGGATCCCAGACAAGGCCTTGCCAACGTCCTGTGCGATGGCATTAATAGTTTGTTGTCTCTACTGGACGTACTCCACCTGCTACAGCACAGAATCACGTTAGCACTTCACTAACCGAATCCTTTCCCTTGTCTGTCATTTCCACCTAACATACTGCCAGTTTGAAGCAGAAATGCCTCAGTCTTTACGTACCCGACCTTACACTTTTTGCTCTGTGATTCTTCAATTAATTTCTATCACTCAAGTTTCAAAGTCAGCCAGGTCTTCCTGTACAAATATTTTCATCTTCCTCTGCACTGACCACACCTCTAGCATTAATAATACACGCCTCTATTTTGTACCAAGTCATGAAACCAACCATTACAGAAGAACCACACTAGTAACTTCACCACAGCCTGATAAACCTCATTTGAGCACACTACAGAGTCCTCTTTTTTCCTTCAGCTAACTCCTAGGCCACCCAAATACATACATTTTAATCTAGACCTGCATTTTGTCTCTAGCTTATTCAATAATCTCTCAAATGTGTCACTGAAATCCAGATAGTCTAGATCAGCATTTTGTCCTATCTCTTCATATTTCCAGGCCATTTAATTACTTTCATATACACTATCAGATCACATTTTGAAAGACAAAAAACCCCAACAAACCCTGCCTTGATCACTGTGTTTAATATTTTCCAAGCATAAGGTCACCAGACATGCAATTCCTTCTTCCAGCTCTTGCAGAGGTCTGGGAGAGAAATTATCTGAATATTATGTGGATTATATTTTCTGATTTTTCCTTGTTTGTACACATTTCCATCTCCAAACATTCCTGCCCATCAGATTCCTGCCTTTATATCCCCATTCAGCATCACTTTTATTTATACATTAGGGAAAGCATTAGTTTACTTTTGAGGAGTATGCATATGATTCCCCCCCCCTGCTTTTTGTTTTTTTTAATTTATCCTTACGGAAAACAGACGTAATGCTTTTGTTAGGGTTTTTTTTTTATATTGTTATTAAAACAGTTAAAGAGACTAAGGAAAGGCCACTGTCTTCACAATACTTCCAACACCCATTCAATGATGGCATTTAAAGTGACTTACAGAAAAGCTAGCTTCCATTTAGAAAACTACAGCTAATGTACTTGAAAAATGGGTAATTGATAAAAAGTAAAAACATGAAAAGCAGTAAAGCTTTAAAAAGGGGCAACACTTGTTATACCAATCAGCAACCTGGTACACATTTATGAAAAAAACCATGGCAGCCAAGAAGGAACACTAACTGACACACAGAGCAAGGCCTAAGAGATGTCCTTCCAGAGGAAGAGAGACAAGTAATTTATCACATAGCATTCAGTTGCAAGAATATGGGAGAAAAAAAAGTAAAAAGGGGTGGAGAAAGTTGAGGAATCATTTTGGGATTTCTGCGAGCTTTCTTAGTGGGCAGCAAGGAAATTGTAAGGAGTAAACCTGGAAAAAACCTAGAATGAACAGTTGTTACAAATAAAGAGCAACTCTTAAGTGCCCAGCTCTGCTTTAGCCGTGTGTTTAAAGCATGGGAGTCAAGCCACTTTAAACCAGACTATAACAGAGGAACATAACCTGAAAGAATCTCTTTCTGCAGATAAGCAAGGCTTACGTTATAGATCACTGTATCTATAAACGTAGTGATGATTAATCATCAAAATGAGATAATAAAACAATTCACAAATATACATTACTGAGGAATGCCATAAAAAAAAGTCTCACTAACTAGAACAAAAATTAAGAAATAAAATACTTGCCCACTTATTTCTACTTAAAAAATTTGTATGAAAGTATCAACATGTAATACATGTGATAATGCTTACCGCTCGTCTTAAATGTGAAGAGACTTGCAGATAATGGCCCCCTGCAGAGAACAAAAGATGGTTTTTGCGGTAGTCAGTGAGGAAAATTGAAACAAACTGTCTTCAATTCATTTTTCTTGACTGCTTGCCACCTGAAACCTATGCACATATGCCTAACCAAGCACTTCACGATTAAAGTAACACTTCCCGTCACCAAGTTGCAGTGCTTTCAGTACAAACACATTTTCAAGTGAAATCTATCCAGAGATACTATCTGAGTTAAAGGCTTTCAAACAAACATTTGGCCAGCAAAATGCAAGATTTCATTAAAATGCTTCCCTTTTAAATTAAGCTAATCGTAATTACAAGAATCAATCTCCTTTGATTGCTTTCATTCCTGGGACTTACGAGATAAAATGACAAGTTACACTCTTTTCCCTGCAACTAAAAAGTTGCCATTAAATTATTATTTTTCCACAGACCATTAGGAATTTATGGTCATGCCATGCATTTTGGAAGATAAAACCTCCTTGCAGAATTTGGAAAAGTAATCTTTATGGTCTAGAGGTTAAAAATATCTGGTAAAGCAATCACACCGTAGCAAAAGAGCATTGTGAAAATCTTACAGAAGAGAACCTGTCCATGGAACACGTAGCTCCACTAGCTGAAATTAATGCCGTGATAAGACACTGCCAAGATCTAAGGTGCTAAAGAGAAGGAGAACATAGGAAGTACACTTACACTTTTGAGGTGACATTGTTAGCCAGAGAGCCTTCATAGTATGGAATGCCCTTGCTGATTACAACGTTAATTTGCCCACCCAGCGTATTTGACACAACGCCTGCGTGAACACCAGCCATACAAAGTGATGATGACTTGAAAAGGGGGGGAAAAGAGAAATTTAATACTATATTGTAAATAAATTAAATACGACACCATATACTGTACATGCTACATTGTCCAGTTATAGTCTTTGTTATCATGACATTAAGATACTGTTCTTATTTAACTGTTATCTCTGTTATTTAGAAACCATTCGACTTTGGTTTATTATGGAATTTATAAAAACACAATAAGAAGGTCCTACATTTCACTGCGTCCTCACCCAGATGTATTTGGAATGTAACTCTTGTAATTAACTAAGCTCAAACAAACAGCCAGATGAATCAGTCTGAAAAAGCCAGACAGCAGGACTTTCAGCCTACAATAAATCTATTACGTTAGACAACAGAAGTTGAATACATAAATATACAGAAAACCATTTAATACATTGAAAGTATGTTTATTCATTTTCTCACAATTAAGGAGTGATGCACTGCAGATTTTGTAGCTTTTAGCCAATGGGTTATATTTTTTATTTTAACCATTAAAATTTTATTTTTTAAAAGTTTATTTCATCCAGCACTCTGATCCATGTAAACCCACAGTAATAAGTGAATACAATTCGTTCTAAAGAAGCCGGCTACCTAGGTTGTACAGGTCAATGGAGATCAGTTACACAAAAAGTTTTTGCAGGACATCCTGTTTTTTCCTTCTCTCCCTGACGACTGTTAGCCCGGATCCACTAACAAATGTCACAGTGAGACTTCCATTTCCCTGGCTTGCAGGCTAGCTGTGCCATAGAGAGCAGGACTGACTCACTACACCAAGTCCTTTGGGCACAGCACGGAGTAAGCAGAGCAAGACGCCTCTGTCTTCTGGACCAAAACTAGCCCAGGAGATCTTCTCCAGCTGGGAAGCAAACCCTTCCAGGCCAAAGGGGCTTGACCAAGAAACATCCTAGTGCTCAGGAGTGGAGAGACAGTCCAGTTCTAAAAAAAGCTTAGCAGCAGTGGCTTTGCACCTGTCCACCATGTGCACCAAGGTTCCTGGAGGATTACTGGCTACGCACAGTGCAACAGGCATAGATAGAGCTATTCAAA
>NW_009225842.1:18703-24602 GCF_000690835.1 Fulmarus glacialis
GGTATGCACAGACACGTTGCAATTATGCAGCCCCTCGCTCACAACCAATGAGACTGGGATCAACCTGAATTTTAGAAGATCAAGTGAGCTCAAGCTGTCTGTGAAGGACCACCTGGGTATCTCCCAATATACCTTCCAGAAATCATATTTAGCTTGTTATTACTAGTGTGGACTTGCCCAAGTCGATAAACAACAGATGAGGACTGCGGATTTTTATTTACTGTTAACAGTTGCTTCCCCAAACAAAGTCCACTGCTAGCTGTTGATACTAAACACATTTGCTGCACTGCTCTGCCAACCAGTACTATAGAGTCTCACCAGAATTCTTTAAGAAGGAATCAGCAGGTCCTTTCCAGAGACAGAAGACTTCATGGATGATTTTTTTCCTCACATTATTTAAAAAATAGAACAACTTTCTCCATTGTGGCTTCTTTAGAAATAATTGCATGGTGCAGCAAGCCAGGATGCCCCTGTATCTCAAGCTCGCTGGCAAAAAAAACTGCTCACCAAGACTTTTCCAAACATAATTATCCTCAGTATATTCACAGATAAAAACTCTAGCCCTATTCCCCACCCCCCAAATATCCCAAAAGTTTTCTAAATAAATGTAATTATGTCTCGCTCATGCATGCAGCTCCCCTTTCCTTTCCTACTTTGCCCTGAAAGTAACAGCATGGGATTCTGCAGTAGATGCAGCTCTCTCCTCCCTGCTCACCAAAAGGCGTCAGCAATGAGTGCTCCAGGTCCCCAAGGACTGTGGACATTAGGGTCGCACACAAAAGAATCAAGATTTGGTGTATTTTTTAAAGCGGCAATCAGCTGCTGATCATTTGAAAAAGATGCATGAGAAACTTCTACCTGAAACTTTGTCTGAAGTGCTGGACAATTTGATTTCTTTCCACACAGCTTGACTTGTGGGAAATTCTCTGCCCTTTATTCAGACCAATAAAGTATACAAAATGAAACTCACAGGGCATTTATTTCCTAAAGTTCCTTTTTCCTCCATAGAAAACAGTTTTTCCAGATTTTGGCAAAAAAACTCCCAACAAGCAGAACTCCTACTGATACTGCAAATACGTTAGGCAGAGAATCAACTTCATCTTGTTACTAGCTACAAAAATTACCTCGCAGCCATTTAGTGAGGACTCACTGTGGACAACAACATATACACATTTACTCTGTGGTGACATTTTTTACATATGGATAATTATTTAAGCAGGTAGCCTAGAATTTACAGATATTTGAGAAAAGAAAATCAGAGAAGCACACTTAGGCTCATATTTAATATTAAAATCTGTGCTCACTAATAACTTTTTAAAACTGTCTTTCCTCTGTGCTAGATCTAATGGCTTACTAGAAGAGTATTATATAAGATAAACAAAGAGATTTACTGTAATTTTTTTACTAGATTGCTAGCAAAATTACAATAATTATAATAAGTAAACACCCTCCAGTCCTGTGGCAGGTATGCTAATTCAGTCACAAAAGCTTACGTCAGAAAAACAGTGTATAGGTTTTTGTAGTGTTCTGAGTAAATAGTACGTTATTAAAGATTTTCATTTCCAGTTTATAGAACTATTAATGTTACAGTATTAACTCTATTTTGCAAATGGTTTTATAGCTTCTGAGCATAAATAGTATTTCACCTCTCATGTTGTTATAAAAAACTAAGATAATAACCACGGAGACCCTCTGTTAAGAGATGCATTACAGTGTCAAAAACAAGAGGACACCATTAAAAGAACTGGTTTTCTCTGTAAATCTAAATTTCCCAACCTGAGAAAGCCAACAAAAACAAAACAGGAAGTAGAAAACAATATTTTCATTGATGCACCCTTCTCAGCACACCTTAGAAAAATGTTTGAGTCTCTACTACGCTACTTCACTTCTCGGAGATGGCAACATCTGAAGCACCAGCCATTTAGCAGCTGTGCAAAAAAATGAGTACCGTGCTATTCACTTTAGGAGGTACAAATTCCAGAACCAAGGCGCAAAACTAATGTGAACGACTACAATTGACTTGTAATTATACAGTGTGCATTTTACCAAAATTCACGTGAGCCCACGGTATTTTTACTTACATCTCTGTATCCATGGGGAATAGTGCCTGAAATATCAGCAAAAGGAATCGCACATCCAGCTGGACAATACTTACTGGAAGAGAACAAAATACCAAGTCAAGATATGCATGCAACTACAACTCTCATAATGTTATAAAATAGA
Organism: Fulmarus glacialis; assembly: GCF_000690835.1. Lineage (NCBI taxonomy): Eukaryota > Metazoa > Chordata > Aves > Procellariiformes > Procellariidae > Fulmarus > Fulmarus glacialis. The sequence continues at coordinate 20,927 of NW_009225842.1, forward strand.
CACTATGTTTTTGATTTACGATACACTGTTATCATTCATGTGTCACTATTTAAGGATATATCCTAATTGAAGATATATCAAATCAGACAAAAAAATACTCAGGAAGAGAAGCACACAACGGCAGAACAGACATTTGAAAAAGTTTAAAAAAATGTTTCAGCTGAAACTACAGTTCCAGTCTTAATATAATAAATTAATAAAGCCAGCATTTTATAACATAAATATTGCATGGCTTCTGTAAATTGAAAGTCATATAAGTACCAACATTAATGAATTTTGTTTTATAAACTAGAGACCTGCATATCTGTTCGTTTTGCATCCTTAAATAATACATCTGAAAAAGTAATGTTATTTTATAATAGCTCCTGGCAATGCTTTCATCATAAAAAAATGGCCAAATTCAGTTAATACCACTTGCTCATGAAAAGCAAGAGGCAAGACATCTGCACCTCTGATGCAAGCCCGTGTTCGTGTTCTCGTGCCATCATACTGCACATACAAAAACTATTAAATCCTCAAGATTTAACAGTGAACTGGAGCAGACTATTAGCATTTTCACTGCAGTTCAACAACAGTTGAAGCAACTTTGCGGGTACCACAAAAATAATGGGATTCAGAGACTTAAACACACGTTGAGGAAGGCCAAAATCTACAATTAGAGCCCTACTTTGGAACTTGGGAAATGAGAGAGAAATGCAGAGGTTGCACTTTGAAACATTTCATGATGCCAGGGCTGAAGTTCTCGAAAAAGTAAGTTTCACAATCGTCTGCAGCTTCAAACACTGTCCTTGCTTTAGATGGAAATGAGAAAGAGAAAACAGGGAAATTACTTATGTTTCCCCCAACAGAAGGTACAGCATTTTATGTCTCCACAGAACCTCATTAATTCACAGCAAACTGTGAAAAGGGTTTGTAATTTTTAGCACATTTCATAGTTTAGTCCTCCTTAGATAACTGTAATATGAATTTCAGTATTTAAAGTGTATACCTGCTGTAATACGTACTTATAGAAGCAACATTCTTTCTATGGGAATGAGATATTAGCTCCTATGTGTTAGTGCAAATTAACGAGGTTCTACTGTATACTGCATGTAAATAACAAAAATGGGGAGGGGAGAGAGAGAAAGGAGGAGTGATGCAAACGTCAAAATTATTCAGCTCTAACCCTAATTAGTTTGTTTCTTAAGTTCTCTGGACAGCCAATTTTCAAGCTGCATCAGGTATAAGTAACAGAGTGAAGCAGAAACACTAAAATGACTTCATTAAGGAGATTGGGGGAAACCAGGTAAAATCAGTCTTACTTGAATTCTGGTTCGGAAAAGTGACTTGCATTTTCTAAACAGGTAATTAGGTCTGGAAAGAAAAAACGTTAGGTCAAGAGGATGATAAAGACAAGAAGTTTGAGTATGCTTTCTAAAGTGCACAAAAATATACCTTTGAGCCTCTGTGGTTTAACCAAAAGTCTCAGAATGAAAAAACCACGTTCTTACTAAATTTTCTTGCAACAGATTTTTTATTACAGTAGAACCTTGATAATTTGTCTGAGTAACTGGGAAATCCAGTGAGATTGTGACATAGACAAGAAGATAAATACTACAAACATTCTTTTTTTATGCAGCTTAATTTTAATTTATAGCTATACTTCAGAGAACCTGACATAATTGTGATACACAAACATATGCTCTTTTCACAAAATTAAATTAATAAGCTAGCTAAACATGCCTGTGTTTTCAGCATTTAACAGTCCTACAGTACTGAAACCAGGCAGCATAGGGAACAAACAGAGTGCCATGTTACTGGCATCCATTTGAGACTGATATCTCAAATTTTATGTTCAGTCTGCTGTGTATCAGCACATACAGTCCAAAATACAGAGAGAAAAGCATCAGAAAACCCACAAAATACAAATTAAAAATGAAAGCTCTTTATCTGCTCTTTTTAGAATTACTTCTAGAAAGGGTGTTCTCAAGCCTTTTGCCTTGTGAAGCAGTTGCTGGCAATCCTTCATTTCCTTGTGGACCATGTATGTCACTCACGGTTACAATGAGTGGAAGGAGATGCAAAACAAATACAGAAGCCTCCTTTAGATGCTAGAATAACCAAAAACATGGAAAAAACAAGAAGTGGCAAAAATCTAAAAAGTAGTCAGGAGATTATATAATTAAAGAGTTGAGGGAGTATAAGAAACTGTTACTGAAATAAAATTTTCCATGAGGTTGGTCTGTAAAAAAATAAGAAAATTTTTTAGTTATCTGCCACCTTGATTACTACCTGAAAAAATGCATTTCGTCCTTTATCCAAAGCAGCTCTTTCATTCTTAACAGATAACTGTGATTCTTGCCCTGCTATCCAGGGTAAGCTTTGATATCATTTCTCTAAAACTACAGTAACTTAAATAGTAACTGAACAGTCCAATCTCCTACGCAGAAGTATCAGGAAGACTGTATTAGAAGTCTTCATTTTTAGAAGTTAATTTTGTGAGAATGCAGGAATAAATGAAATAGTTCTGTGTCTTTACTAGGCAGCTCTGATTTTACCAGCACAGAAAAACTACCAAATAATTATAAATACCTGATTTGTCAGTGGTTGAATAAGCTGCAAGAAATCCACGTCCAGAAGTGTGTGTTCCACTCATGAACTGTACTGTGACTTCATTACTTTCTGAAGTAATTAAACCATCCATTTGAAAGCCAAACCCACAGTATTTTCCTATGGAGAGAAGGGGGAGAACAGACATGGACCAAAACCAACGTATGTTATAAGCATCTTTTTCATTTGCAGTGTAAGCTCACATTACTTCTGGTGTAAATTCAAAACCAAATACATGTGCATGACACTAAATAATGTCATCGGTGTCCATTTAAAGCAAATGGCAGAGTATGGGTTCCACATTTATTTTGCCACTGTCAGCAGGTGAGAGCCTCTCATACCCTTAACACTTGCAAATAAATGTGACCTTATCCCATTCACCTCTAGCCATGCATAAGCCTCGCAGTCAGTTCTTCAAAGACCACAAGAAATCTGTCAAGGAAAAGGATCAAGTTAGGGCAACGAGAATCATCTACAGAAGCAAATGAGAAAAAAGCCCTTCTCTTCCCTCAGCTGTTGGGGGACTTCTTCCTTGAAACTATTTCATGGTTTCTGTCAACTACTTTTCTTAATTTTGGACAACAGCAGGCATGATTCACTGCACTTCAGCATTAACATAAAAGCATATGTGAGTACCATTAATATAAACTGCCAGCTAGTTCACTTTCTGTTTTGCTGCACCTATAAAACCTAACAGAGGTTCTGCACCTGGACACTTCTCTTGCCATCCAAAATGACCAAACATAATACATTTTAAACTGAGATGCTGGAGTCTGCAGATATTGACGATATTTACCCTACGAAGTCCTAGAATTACTACCAAATGACATTACCTGGATGAATGGCTGTTAAACAGATCCAAGTCAATATGGAATTCTCCAGTGCTACTAACTAGAAACTTTAATAGAATACTGATCAGTTTATTAACCTGTTAAGAAAAAAAAAAATCTTCTGTTCTATAGGCTGCCTTGATCATTCAATGTTGTAAACCATCCATAACCCTATTCAAGATTCTGCAGTGGATAATCGAAGTGGATAATCACCAGCAGCAAATGACACTGCATATAGAATCATAGAATCATAGAAT
>NW_009225843.1:0-8520 GCF_000690835.1 Fulmarus glacialis
CCCCCCCTCCCGGAATAACCTGTTTTCTGTGAACTGGGAGAGCTTTTTGGGCTCTGGGTTCAGAACTGCTGTGTTTTGCCAAGGAATAAAAATGGAGTATACTCTGCTGCAGCGTGGTATCGTGTCTTTGGGTTGCTAGATCCGAAAATAGGATTTTAAGTGCTTAGTGTTTCTGGCCCGCTGTAACATTGGAAGTCGGTTTTCTACAATTAGTTGGCACGTGTGTTATATCAGAGATCAGTGTACGTATTTGTGGTATGTGCCTTAACATCCTTCAGTTTACTATATCCAAAAGTTGTGTTTTTCTCAGTAATAGCGCATCTTCAATCTCCCTTTCAGTACCTATCTTTTGTAAAGTTTGTATGTTCCTTTTTTTTCAGGAACTGCTTCTGACCTTTAAAACTTTACTCTCCCTTACATCAAAGGTATAAGACTTGTAACAAAACTTCTCGCCTGGACTACTATGATTTTGACTGATACTCATCTTTCACTTGTTCCAAATGTATCAGGATGTTTCTTTGCTTGAAATGAATCATATTAATCTTGTCTCACTGCCTTTTCCAGAGGCATATGCACAGTTTCCAATTCTGTTTTCAAACAGCTATGGTTTTTTCCCTAGTGTTTGTATATGCTACTTTTAAAATTAAATAGTTTTTACAAATCTGTGTTCTGGCTAATGTTTAATACCAAGTCATTAGCCACATTTAACTTCCAGCCATCAGTTAAGTATTTTTATCTGTTCTTGTTGAGAGCCACATTTTTTTTGCTGGTTTTTTCCCAAGTATTAGTTATGAGATGGGAGATGCCTTAAAATATGGTTTGATGGATGGCATATACTGTACATAGAGTATTGCAGTGATGGATGCTTGTGTGGCAAAAATGGGCATCTTTGGCTTATAGCTAAGTAGGTTCTCAAAGTAACTGCATTGGGAATAAATTTAAATTAAGAGGATTTAAGTCTGCAAGATTTTCTTTAAAAAGTAAGCCGATCATTCATATGGTGCTTAGTAACTTTTCAAAGAAAATCTTGCAGATTTTTGAACCTCGTAGATTTCCAAACTGCTATATCTCTGCTTTTTTTGCCCCTTTCAACAAGTGGAGTGTGTGTGTGTCTCTAACGTAGGTATGTACTTCTGAGCAGTGTTAGAAAGGTACCTAAATTAAAAAAAAAAAATCCACTACAACACAAGGACTGTACATACAGTGATGTAAAACTGAATCTTGAGCACTTACAAATAAAAAACCTTTGAGACTAGAAAACCAGTTTACAGTTGCAATTTAAAAATACAGATTCACAAGTTTGATATTGCAGGGAAAACTTTTGTTGCTGAACTTGGGAATTTAAATCCTTTAAAAAAAAAAACTGCTAACTTTTGCATCTTGTCCCTCTCAGTCCTAGAGCTTGGTTTGGATTTAGTCTAGAGGGTCCCTAATTCAGGTTATTGGTCAGTTCTGTATTTGCAGAAGACCAAAGTTTACCTGGGAAGGGTCTAGCTGACTCTAGGGTTTAGTGTATGTTTTTAGGGGATGTGGGTTTCATAAGGTACTGGGGATAAACGCTGAACTTCTACTGTAGGAATTCTGGTTTCTTATACCTTTACAACTTGGAGAAAATTATTTTATTATTAGATTTCAATTTCGTATGATTTAGTGTGTAGTTCTTGCATCTTCTCTGTAGGCTGCTTGATTATCTCCATTGTGTCACCTCAGTGTCTTGCTTAGCTGCTTTAGCAGGAACAGCCTTTCAGTGCTTTTTCCAACAATGTAATGATACTACTTTAACCTTTCTCCTCACCCTAACTAGTGCCCTCTCTGAGACGACTTGGCCAAAAGTCATTTAGATTTATTATTTGACAAATGGAGTAATTCTGCTGTGTAGATTTTGCTGACAGATAAACAGTGCACACCTGTCTCCAAGGATTTGGCTTTTCTGTCTTTACTTAAACTGTAGCAGCAGGCTGAAGTAAAATACATCTGTCTCTGCATATGGATGTATGCACTGACAAAACATCCGTGGTTACATTGAATTTGTAGAACTTCAAGTAGAACTTGAACTAGGGCAATTCACAGAAATCCTCTCCCTGAGCAGTAAGTGACGTATCTGACAACATGACTTTGTTCTCTTCCTGAATAGCAACAAGTTTCCTTAAAACGAATTGGCATATGAATGTGTTTAAAGTTCTCTTAAAAACTTGATGCGCTATGTTCTTCTTCAAGCACGCATTTCTTCCAAGACTTTTTGGAGAAAATCAGAAAAAGGAGTGTTGAATTCTGATGAACTCAAATCATAGTAACTTGTGGTTTAGTTGGCAATGTCAGGTGTGTTTATAGGAACAGCAAGGAGATGAAATCATGGTCCAAACTAGGATTTTCATGAAAAAAATGCAAGTTAGGTAGAGGACCTTCAAAAACAGTGCAGGTTATTTTCTATTATTGGTGTTGTGAGATGGGGCAGAGAAAGATTTTGCTTTTTTCCAATTGATGGTGTGAAATACCTCTGTACTGCACCTTTCGTTGCATCTCCATAAGAGATGTAAGTAGAGTTTTGAACCGTATCTGTTTGCTTGCAGAATCATGATTTACTGTTTCTTGCTTTGTAGAACTCCCAAATACAAGTGAATAGATAATCACTCTTACAACATACTCTTACTGTGTTAATGAACTAAAATAATCTAATTTTCAGGTTTTTTTCTTTTTTAGAATTCTAATAAAAAATAACATTCTGGCAAAATGCTGGTGTACGGCTTGCTCAAATTCTCATATGGAATTAAAATTCTGCTGAAGCTAAACTGCCTTTTACGTATTCCTGAATATAATTTCAGGAGCTCTGGGGAATTACTGGCTCAAGATAAAGAAGTCTGATGTGCTGACTTCTGTTTTTTGTTTACTTTTGTATTGGTTTTGTACATAAATTCAGCATTACTTTTTGGTTTTACTTGGGAGTAATGTTGAATGAACTCAAGTCATTAACACTCAGAAAACTGACTTAACTTTCTGGTAATTGTATATGCAGATTGCATCATTTTAAAGTTGTTGTTAACTTGACAATGAAGTGAACTTTACTCTTTTCTTGAAACTGATTTGTAATTGCTTCTAAAATGAAACTGATTCAGTGTGTTTGTGCACGTACGAGTGTTCCCTTCCTATCTGCGTGTTCCCATTTTTTGCCCACCGATATAGCAGACCAGCAAGGCATCTGTAACTTTCCAGACTTGTGTGCACGGTGGTCCACAATTTATCAGACTCCCAACTGAAATGCCATTCTTACTATTTAGCGGTACCACAGACCAACAGTAGGTAACTTAAAGTGGTCTTACGGGAATTTGTGGCATACACAGGATAGTCTTGGGAATAAGAATACTAATTTAGAGACTTTTCACTAAAGTTAAAGGTAGCACAATGAAATTTATGTAAATAGCAACATGTTCACAAGGAAATTATTAACTGTGTGACTTTAGCATTTTGGAATTAAAATGTCAAAACTTATTGACATCTTATTTGGGTCATCGATGATGGCAAGACTAGTACCTTTGCATTGTGTTAGGTAAAAGGATGAATACGGAGGTACGCAAGCAACAGTGTCTGTGAAATTCCCCCTTAAGTAATGCTAAAACATTAAACATACCCTATCTTGATTCTTGCACCCAGTCTTTTCCAGATGATTACACCACTTCTGTTTCCCTAGAACAGCTCCAATTTCATATTCCCGAATCATGGTTATTGAATTTTCACTATGGTTTTCAGTGGTAAACACCTACTCTCATCTGTCTCTCTAAATACTGTTTTTTGAAGAACTTTGAATATGATTATGAAAATGAAAAGTTTGTTATAAATACAATTTTATTCTGAAGTTGCAAAAAATATGCATCAACCAGAATCTATTAAAATTGGCATTTCTATTGATACTAGTTTGGGACAAGTAAGACTTACTTGCAGATTATTGAGACTTTGCAAAATTCAAACTTTTTTCCTTAAGCAAGGGTTGATGTTTTTGACACCAGTGTTTGAATTGGGATTAGGATAGCTTAAAAAAAATGAAATGAGTGAGGTCCTGAAATAGTGTTTGATAGATGTTGAGCGATAAGTTGTTGCTTCTTTGGAATGATTTTTTTTTTTACACTTGTAAAATGTTTACCCCTGGTTGTTACAACTAATAATGAAATCATGTACGTTCTAGATGGTGAATTGGACGTTTTCACCAACAAATACTTGGTTGTTTTTAAAAAATCTGTGTCTGAAGTTGTGCGCTACCATGACATGCTAACACACTTCGTGCCTTTGTGTTTGTTGTCTTCCAGGGGTTTTGAGCATGTCCTTTTTGGATGTTTTCTGCTTGTGTTGTTTGTAGTCTTACTTCAAATTATCAAGTTTCTTGATGCAGTAAGCAAATTCAGGTCTTTTCTGGATTAGCAGGGCAGGAAGGAGGCAGTGCTTCCCCAGTTTCTTGCAGGGAACAGACTTAATATTGAAGTCTAATGCTGAAGACTTTGTTACCCGAATAGCATAATACAGAATAAGAATTCTCAGTGGCTGTTGCGTAAGCAACAGTGAAGACCTCTGCATCACACTTCCACTTCGGGGATGAGTGATGATTAGGGTTATACAGGGACTGATGTCCTAGGATTTTGGAAGCAGTAGTTGCAATGATGAATCTAGACCTTAGTATTTTAGGCTGATGTTGAATTTTTGCCCCTTCGTCTTGCATCAAATTAGTAGATTGATTTAAATTAACTCTACATTTTAAGGTAAGAAAAACGGTTTGGCAGAGTTTGTGTTACCATTGGGTAATTGTGGCTTCACAGAGGATCTACATGAAAAGCCTTCTCCTTAATGGGCTTTAATGGTAAGAATAAATCTGATCTCCAAAATGCCATATAGCAGAATTCTCTCACACCCACCTGGTAGGAATCTTAAGAGTTTTTGCCTCTTTCTTAGACGTGTTTTTTTCCCCTGATAAAACTGTCTGAACATGTCTAGCTTAATTTTCTGCCATTGCAGAGGCCTTGGGAATTGATGGCTTTCTTTGTTAACACTTTGTTTCATGTCTGTGCTTCACCTTTGCTTTTGCATTTTCTTGGATACCTGAGAATTGTCTTGTGAGAATGTGTCTCCTTGCCTTGTTCTCCCTTTTTTATTTTTATGTTTTGAGTTCTGGCCCTTTTTTTAAGGGCGTTTCAGACAATATGTTTTAGGGCCTGTAATGCTGGTGCTTGACTGCAAGTTGAATGGCTGGTTTCTCTGGGATATCGGTTGTATCCTCTGGGCACTTCCTCTGTTACATCTAGGCCCTGTTTGATTCCTGGATAGCTTTCATGTCACCATGCAGGGAAGATACTGACCTCAGCAGCTTATCGTTATTCTTTGTCTGAAAGCGTAGCGAAGGTATCATGTTTTCTGTGTAGTCCAACATCATCTGTGGTTCCTGTCAACCCTGTCACATGCATGCTTTGTATTCAGTGTCCTGTATTAAGCCTTGTCCACTTGTTTCATTGTGAACCTAGTGACTGTGATATAATTTGATCCACTGATATGTTTCTGGAGCCCAGAAACATTTGTGCAAAAAAGTGACTGTTCAGCAGCTTTCTAATTTGATATGTCTCTGTTCAGAATATAATATAATAAATGGGATGCAGGGACAGGAACTGTAAAGTCTCTTACCTCTAAGATCAGCAACGAGGGTAAGCACTGGAGTAAGTTGTCATCTTACATTTGTGTCATGCAGGGTTTTTCAGGCGTCACTGTTCATACATGATGCTGTTTCTTCAGATATACCAACTCTTCTTTGAGGCTGAATGCTTGAACGTCTTGAGTCTGAGGGTACAGTACACATGAGAGTAAAGCTACTACTATTCTTGCTATTTTGTAGCAAGTGGGCAAGTTCTTAGAAAGCTAGTATTATTCATTGCAGCCTATTTGCTAGAACTAGATAATCTCCAAATTGATAGAAATGCATGTTTTATTCTGAAAGGTGAATAGAGGTCTGTTGTCTTAATCCAGAAATGAGAAAACAACTGAATCATGACTGTAGGCTAGAAAGCACAAAACAAAAGAAACTAGCATGTGCCACTTGAACCCACATGTGGATTTCTTTGCTAAGTAGTTAGTATGGATATATTTTCCTTGCATTGTAAACATTGTCAGAAATCTCTACCTTGCCCTGCATGCTTTGAGAGCTGTTACATCACTGCTTTTAAAATTGATCACTTGATTAGGCACCGATGTCTTATTGACTTAAGGATTTTGATTGCACACTCTGAATCTGTACTAGTTTAAAGTCCATTTTGGTGCCAGGTGGGTTTCCAACACGGGCCGGTAGTTTCCTTGCATCTTGCAAATCAGACACTGTCAAAGGCAGACTTCTTAGAAGTAGGGTCCAAAACTAAGAAAATAATCCATAGTATGCAACACAAGTTAGCACACTGATTTTTGAAGTTGCTTTCTCACAGTTTAGGGTGCCGTTCATATTACTGAATCCAGTCTGACTGGACTGCCATTGAAAGAAATGGACCTGCTCCATCTACTGTCTTTTCTGACCCACTTTCTCACTACAGATCTAATGTAGCCAGGGCAAGTCAGGCCAGTTTCTTGACTCTACAAAAAAAGACTTGCTTAAGTGTTCAGTAGTGGTACAGTTCCTAAAAGGAATTATTATATGCCTTTGCATGTTGAGACTATTTCAGGCTAAGACTTTCTGATTACCTACTTAGATGTTGTTTTGTGGAGGTACTTTCCTTCTCTTTCCTTTGAATCTTAGGTGGCAGTAGGAATCTATTCTATATCTTCTTGCTACCTGTGGAAAGAAATACACTAATAATACCATAACTAACAATGTGGAATCACTCTGTGCCACTCTATTGAGGTCAAGATTTAGCTTACCCCTTACTGCCTGCATACAACTAGATGTTTTTGAGCTCTTAGGCCAGATACTGTCTGTTACATCCCAATTTTTCTGTGTCTGACTATACCCTTAGATCTCTAGGGATTGTGAACCAGGTAGACAAACCTTTGCGGGACTAATCTGCCTCCTTCGCCTTCCCACAAGCTTAATTTTGTTAGTAAGAAATCTTCGTGTGTATCCTTAATGAAACAGATTGCAAGGCTAGCAGTGGACTCAGTGTACTGGAAAGTCAATCAGTTCTCTGGCTACTTATCACCATTGTCTTAAGCTATGCCTTTGGCTCTTGCCTGAGTGTATGCCATTGTTTTCACGTAGTCTCTGAGCTGTCTGGTCCAGCCTTGTCAGTTGTTGGATTGGTCATAGGTAGAACTCTTTACAATGGGCTGTAGGATACATATTATATTTAAAAGACTGTGAAATGGATTGCAACTGTTGCTAGACAGACAAAAAGTCTTATTGATCTTTATGGTCTTTTGAGACTGTTTCAGTCCTGTATCTGAAAACTTCTGCTTCCCAGCAGTTGACTAAAAATGTAATTTTTATAGTTTTGACCAGACAACTGAAAGTTTTTCTAGTTTTGTTGTTTATCTGGGGGCTGAAGAAGACTTTGAAGTTTTGTTTTTGGAAAAGACTTCTAAAAAGAGCGAACTCACACCAGGATGTTGCATTATTGGTATTTACTCCTTACGATTTTGGCTTGTAGCTGATAGTATTCTTTTATGATGAATCTTCTGTTGTGTATTCTCTAGGATTGAAAATCCTAACGAGTTAGTCTTACATGGAAAGAACAGTTTACATTTTTTGATGTAAAGAACTAATCCCATTGGGATAATCTCACAACCATTTAGGTTTTGGGTTTTCGTTTGTTTGTTTTTTAATGTAGCTGTTGATTTGTCATGTTTTGAGACATTAATAAAAAGAATTAAAAACACTTCGAGTTTTTATGACATTTTTCTTCCTGTTCACGGGTGGCACAGAATGACCAGGCCAAGAAGCTCAGGTAGCTTCTACCTGGGTATTCCAGTTGGATATGAGCAAGTAAGCCTTAAAGCTGGAATTGTCTTCTCATTTATGAGGAGAGGGAATTTCAAAAAGAATGAGGTCTTCAGAGAAGCAGATAAACGTTTTCTTGTGAAGAAATGTGAGCAAATCTTTGTTGCTCAAAACAAGAATTGCACTGCCCCTTTGCAGTGTTATATCTGAAATCATCGAAGTGGGTCTTTCTGAGAAAATATTCTGTAGTAGTTTGAAAAAACTAATTAGTTCTTCATATTTAGACATTTACTGATCACTTTCTGGGTGGTTTTGTGAAAGACTTAATATACGATGGTCTAATCTCAAGAAAGGTGAAGTGGGGATTTTTGTCCTGGAAGCTGTCTCTGTTCAAGAACAGAAGTAGTTTTTTCACCAGCTACAATCAGTCACAAAACTGGCCTTTGAGCTGTGTGGGCATCTTTGCCTGAACAGCTGATTCCCAGTTTGCAGATGGGAGATTGCTGTGTGCTGCCATTATGGTTATGTTGTAGGTACAGGGTTTGTCCTGGCTCATGTTCTTCCCAGACACTTAACTTTTGTTTTCAGTTTTGTTTGTTCATCATTAAGGAGATTTCCCCCCCCCCCCC
>NW_009225843.1:8551-10082 GCF_000690835.1 Fulmarus glacialis
CCCCGGACAGCAGACTAACTTGTGAATTACTGATTGTATTTTTCACTCCTTCCTCACTCATGGGCTGTTCGTCAGGTTATTAGCCAGGGTGTTTTCTGGATATAGTGCTACAATATTTGCCTGTTAAAGGCATCCTAACAGGCATCTTAAGATGCCTGTTGAAGCTATTTTAAACTGTCATGTATTTTTTTGATTGCTTTCTCCATTTCCTTGATCTCCTCTCTAATTGTAAATTTTTTTTGGTGGGGGGAGGGGATGTTTTGAGATAAGTCTCTACTGACACAACACTATAAATTCATCATTTTAAATGGAGCAGAACTTGAGCAAAGCTTTATCCTTCGGATTCTTCCTTCACTTCTGAATCTTCAAAAATACCAGTCATGCTGAAGAATACCAGTGATGCAAATGAAAGATCAGTCCTTAGTATGTGTTGCAAAGCGTAACTTTTAGCACGAGATTTACGTTATTGAAGAATGGACTAACTTATTTTAGTAGTTTAAAACATAGAATGAAAATTTCTGCTAAAGAACTGTCTCTGGTGCTTTGCATTAATGAAGAATAGACTTACAAAATCTCCTCTGTTCTGGTATGCCTGCATTCTTGCCAACCTCATACCATATTTTGCAGAATTCTTAAGTCATGATCTTATCTATGATAACAGTTGCGAAGCTGTAGAAACTCTGTTAGTATTAGAGTTTGGCAGTTTGGGTATGGTATTACGTGAAACATTTTGAACAGATTTCTGATGCTGATGACCTTTTCTGACTTACATGTTGTTTAAGTGTAGTCTTTTTCCATTAATATTTTGACCAAATCATCTTGCCAGCCTCTCTAGAATTCAGTGCAATTGACATTTCCTTTTAAATGCAGTTGCAGTTGCTGAGATGATGAGTAGTATTTTAGGTCATTGTCTAGATCTGAAGTTTTTGAAAATGCAGTGCAATACCTCCTACAGAGCATCTGTGGAATGACCTTTCTGGCAGAAGAGGTGCTGAAATGTTCCAACAGGTAACATTAAAAAAACCCTCCTTTACTAGGTATTCTCAGATTCCAAATATTAGGCTTTACAGCCTAGTTGTGTGTAGCTACGTCACACAGTGGCTCAGCTTTTAGCCATAAACTTTCTAGGTTATTTTTGTTTTAGCTACCATAGATTTAAACTTTCTAGGTTATTTTTGTTTTAGCTACCATAGATTAAATATACAGACAAAGGTTCATGCTGCTTCTGCAGACTTAAGAACTTCATGTTTTCTTGAGCAAATTGATTCTGGGTACTGTGTAATATTCTTGTATCTATATATCCCAAATAGTAATCTTTCTCCACTTGGTTACCTTGGGGATTACTTTGCATGGGCTCTTGAGATGTGAATTTGATTTTTCGTCCTAGTGTTTTTTCACAGCTTCGTGGCAGGAGGGTTACTTCAATTGTTTTCTGATAGTGTTCGTTGTGGGAAGATACTGGCTGTCCAGTGAAGTTCAATGGAATTTTGCAATTCTGTGCTGGGAATGACTGGATGTGAAAGAATTTAAA
>NW_009225843.1:10102-25319 GCF_000690835.1 Fulmarus glacialis
AACAACAACACCCCCCCACCCCACCCCCAAACAAACAAACAAACAAAACCCTACAACCAATCCTCTATTTATTATTTTATAAATAGTAAACATTTTTTTGGAAACTATATTACTATATTAGTTATGTCTGTTCCAAAAGTGACGGAGTTCAGTGAAAGTTAAAAATTAAAGACAGTGCTTTCCCATCAACCTTTTAATTCTTTGTAATAATTGTTGTCTAATTCCATTGGCTAACTCTGTGGGATTTTTTTTAACACAGTTTTTTTTCCTCTCCTTCCTTGTCAAATTTCTGGAGTTGAGAGGTCATAGTCTGAGATACCCAGTGATCTTTCAACACAAACTGTTAAAGGAGAGTGAGGTAGAATTGGTCTTCTCTACTTTAGACTCTGTAAAGTTTAGAAATTACTTTTGCCATGAAAAATTGGATAGTTTTCAGTAATGACTGATACAGGAATTTTGCTGGAACATAGAAAGTGAAGTTTTGCTACTTACTTGAAATAAAAAAAAAGAAGCTAATGAACAAGATTTTTCTTCAAGACACTACTGATTGCTCTGACCTCATATAAAATTTGTTTTGTTTTTCAGATTTTGGATCACTCTTTGATCTGGAACATGACTTGCCAGATGAACTGATCAGCTCCACAGAACTGGGACTCACCAATGGTGGTGATATCAATCAGCTGCAGACAAGCCTTGGCCTGGCACAAGATGCTGCCTCTAAGCACAAGCAGCTGTCTGAACTTTTACGGGCTGGTAGCTCCCCAAATCTCAATATGGGGGTTGGTGGCCCTGGTCAGGGCATGGCCAGTCAAACCCAACAAAATAGTCCTGGAATGGGAATGTTAAACAGCATGGTAAAAAGCCCCATGGCACAGGCTGGGTTGACTTCTCCCAATATGGCGATGGGTGCAAGTGGACCAAACCAGGGTCCTTCAGCTCAATCCACCGCAGGAATGATGCCAACAGTAAACAGTCCAGTTAATCAGCCTGGCATGGGAATGAACACAGGGATGAATGCTGGCATGAATCCTGGGATGTTGGCAGCAGGCAACGGACAGGGGATGATGCAGGGGCAAGTGATGAACGGTTCAATTGGAGCAGGCAGAGGGCGACCTAATATGCCATACCCAAACCCAGGAATGGGTAGTGCTGGTAACTTGTTGGCTGAGACACTGCAACAAGGCTCTCCACAGATGGGAGGTCAGGCTGGACTGAGAGGGCCACAGCCTGGAGCCATGAACAAGGTAAGACAAGCTAAGCTTGACTTTATTACCTTCCGTCGTCTTGTTGACTTTGTTTTGTAAGATGTATTCCTCTGCAGTATGGGTTCTACAGAAAAGGATTTTTTTCTTTTAAGAGTCCTGGATCATGTGGAAATAGTTTATATGCTGCTAAAGTGGAATTTGTGGGAGTCATGGGAGGTGAAAATTGAGTCTTGCACAACAAGCAAGGCTAATGCTAGATTAAAAAGCCTGTTTTGGAAATCTTGTCGCAGCATAGATTATCAACAACACTGAAAAGTAACTTGGTTGTATTTCATTGTGTTTTATGCTTTGTCCACAAATGTATTTTCCCATCCAATGTGATGCTGGTATTGTGAGTGTGATGGAAATCCATCAGGGCCTTTTAGATGTTGTGATGCTTTTTTTCTGCATGACACTTAGTGAGGGTATTTGTTGTCTGAGATTAGCATTTGTTTTTGTGGTAGCAGATGAGAAAAGGCACATACAGGTTTGCATGGACTTATACATTGTATGTGCCAAGACATACATTGACCTTGTTAAGAAACACGTATTTGAGTTATTGGTGGAGAAAGAATGCTTGCGTAAACACCTGAAGACAAATGTTGGGTTCTTAAAGACTGTTAATCCAACCCAGTTCTAGTTTTAAAATGTAGAAGGGTTTTGTATATAGGAGAGTAAACCAGAAAGCTGAAAAAAAACCTTTTTATACTGGAGAGGGAAATAGATGTGCTTTTGTAATTTAGGAGTTTGGAAGAAGGTTGTCGTGGGTCTCTCTGAAAAGGTGAGAGAAGACCTAGTGGTTTAAGTCACAAGGAGATGTCTAAAATTTTTATCATGCACAATTAGCTTTTTTAGAGTAGGGAGCCAGTTGAGTATTTCTTAAGTTTTTAGTGTTTTGATCAAAAGCCTAGAAAATACTTAAATATTTCTGTTCGCTTTAGGTGGGTATTTTGTGTTTCTTGGCTAGTGAGGAGAAAGATTGTCTAAGGTGCTTTGCAATACCTGCTTAGATCCATCTTGGAATGCCTAAAGTCAATCCACTTGGAGGGCTTGGAATGATAAGTAACATAGTCTATAAAGGTATTTGAAACATAAATGAAAATTATGCTCTGTATTAATGGTTTTGCTATGCTTTAATGTACTAAATAAAATTATTTTAGTGGCTCGTGAACGTTATTAATTATGAAGTTTTTTGATCTTAGCTGTTTGCTTAAGCTTAGTGTGCTGCTAACAGTGATTCTGAAATGTGCTGTACATCTAAAGTAAGAGCATTTTGTGCTTTTGGGAATATTCAGACCAAATACATGATAACTTCTGGTTTTTAATTCATAGTCTGACACTGGTTAAAAATACTTAGAGGAGTTTAATTGCTGGTAAAAAACCTTGAGACTTTTCATGTAAGTATAGTGGGTATAGCCCTCGTAAAGGAGTTGAAACTGCTGCATGAGAAAGAACAGTCTGAAATGGAGGCTGAAATTCCAGAATGTCTTCAATTGGTTTGGTTGTTGGCAGGGAGCCTGTGTTTCACTTCATGCAGTGGAGTTAGCAAAATCTGACAACAGTAATGTCTGACCGTTTTATCTCTCCACCCATCTGCTTTTGTTTTTCCCACCTACAAATCTTCAAAGAGTAGATGAAAACAGAGGACCCTAAGCAGTTGTTTTTAAAAGCCAGTTTTTTAATCGGTGTATTTAGTACTGTGTTGCTGTTAATGTGGGAGTTTGTGTAATAACTTCTGTAGGTTTCCTTCATCGCTGCAAAAAATGTGGATCATCCAGGAGCTGTCCTTCAGTAGGAGAAAAAAATAGACCAGGCGCTTTGGTTGTGTTCAACTTCATCATGTTAGCTTGCTGAAGTCAGCCCCTTTAGGTGATGGGAGGGTTGCCTTTGTGAGTTTTCTTTCAGTAAAACAGAGGTGTGTTGTCTGCAGTGGTTTGTACAGAGGAATAACTTAGGTTTCCTGTGATACTAACTAATTGGGAGGGAGGATGTTATGCTCTTCTAAATCTAAAGATGAGCTCCAAGTGCTTTGAAAAGCAAAATTGGTTACGTTCCTGCTTTGTTCTGTTGTCCTGTGGAGTTACTGAAGTGTTTTCTTCCTCTCCTCCCAAAACATTGGCTAGAATAGAGTGGAACACTTGCTTTACACATTAGCCACGTACTTCCCAACTTTTTTAGTGCATGTTACTTTCTAGGACTCAAAATCCCAAATGTCAATGTAAATGATTGATTTGGGGTCACCTGGTATACATAAACTTGTACTGTCATAATCTGCCGCATACATCCTGTGGTCTAATGCTGTAATTTTGTGTGTGATGTAAGCAGTCACTGACATGCAAAGAAGCAATTCTGTCTGCATGCCATCTCTGTGCCAGTTGCATGACAGGCTGTGTTAAGGAACTAATCCAGGCTTGAAATTCACATGGTCATTTAAAAAAAAGTTTTAGTTTGAATTGTTTTTCTGGTCCAATTTATACTCATCAGTTGGAAAGCTAGTGCTGATACTAGGAGGGGACATATTAAAGGAGTTGATATTGCCAGTCAGAGGAGGGTGTGGACCCTGCTTTGGTGACAGTACCAGCTTAAAAATGCCTCTGAAAGTCTAGCCTGAAAGAAACTGTTAGAAGTTCGGAGGGGAAAGGAATTGTAACCAGGTTTGCTTTCTTGAATAGCTTTTTGTTTTCTATGTGCTTGGTTGTGTGCAAGGTTGGAGGATGACAGGCATGCCTACTGTTCTTAAAATAGAGTTTTGGAAATTGTTTGTGATGCTTTGATTCTTTCAGTGGTTAAGCATTTTTTGGGCTTTTTGTTTCACTAGGTAGTTTTACAGCTTTGATTAATTGAGAAGTAAACAGATAGCAAATTCAAGCTTTCCAATAAGTTAAGAACAAATTCATGTTTCCTGTTTTGAACCATTCTTTGTTTGGAATTGTATCTAGTTAAAACCTTCACTTTGTTGTTCCACTGGGTTCTGCTGAGAGTGCCCAGTTACAGTCTTATTGTCCAGCCTCTTACTAGGGGAGGAGGGTATTTTGTGTCTAAGTTGGTGTGTGCATTTCTGTGATAGCCATGCTCTATCACAACATGACTAAGCTCACGTAGCCTTCAGGTCATTTAAGTTTCATCTCCCATGATTCAAGAAATGTTCTGTTACTCAAGTAATGAAATGGATGTGAAGGCAGTTCAGATTAGTAAGGTCATTACTACTACCACTGCTATGTGAGTATTTCACTCGCATGTGAAATTACTTGAAATGTTCAGAGTTCCAGTCGTAATTCTTTGTCATTTGGCTTACTGTTTGAGTATATACAGGGTTCTTTCCTATTATAATGGATACACTTGGTTTTATCAGCTTAACCTCTGTTAAGAAGAATCGATAGCAATATTTTACAGAGACAAATGTAATTCTTCAGAATCTCTGTAACTTCCTTTAAGTAAAACAGTAAGAAATTTCAAAATAATGAAGTTCTGTTCAAAGTTGCAGAGAGATTGAAGATGATGTCACCCCCAAATTGTAAAATTAGGTAAAGAAAATAAAAGCACCTTATGTTCCTTAACGTTAGCATATTCAGTGTCACATTTTAGGTAGAAGGTCAGTGTTTTTGGTTGCCTTATTATTTTCATTAGCTGTTTGATTCAACAGGTGAATGTATCCATACTGTTTAGACTCTGTGACCAAGCGTACCATACGATCAAGTACAGTAATCCATTACAAGTGTAGTTGTGTGTTCTGGTCCTTTGCTTTTTCTTCTTTGGTGAACCAAGGTGAAAAAATGGATGATGGAGGAATGTTTGTTCATGAGGGAGAAATGGAGCAGTAAAGACTTCTCTCTGAGTCTAAGTTTCTGTGGTGGATAGGGGAGTTTCTTGCACAGATGGCAGTGAAATAATGCTAGTGTCTTGCAATAGGTATCTTAAAACATTATGCAGTCAAGCAAAGAGTAATGATCGGTAACAGTCCTTGGAAAGAATGCAGCAGATACCAATGCAAAATTTTGTTGTTAGGTTATGCCTGGGTCCAGTAATGCACTACCAGTCAGTTGAATGGCACTAGAAAGTGACGTACAATAAATTCTTGTTTTTAAAGAGGCAGCTGGAATTTACTAAAACTAACTTTCCTGTTTTGGGAAAGTTAATTAACTTCCACTTGTGAACGTGGATATGGAAAGATACTAGATACCATCAGTATGGTCTTAAACTAGTGCACTGCAGTTACCCTGATGAAGATACGTAGTTGATACTATAAATGTTGGATTATCTGGAAGAATGTTATTAATTCTATTTCTTTACTTCTCCATGCTTACATTTATCTTTGCAAATCTTAAAACTGGTCATTGTTCAATACTGTTGCTGATATCTAGTTGTCTTTCAAATATTAGACTGCCAGTGAGGCAGTTGTTTCTATAGAGAAACAGTAGAATATTCGTAATGTCTACATGCATAGCTGTAACAGTATTCCTCCTCAATTTGTACTCTGTGATATCAACAGTAAAACTAGAAGCAGAGTTAGTCACTTGACCTTCTGAGCTGAAGATGTATGTGTTTCAGGGCATAAGAACAAAATTTCGGGGAATTTCCTCCACTTTTGTAGTTATTCTTCTCAGATGTGGGGAGTGTCAGAGCAGCCCTATCGGATGCTGCTCATGCTTATACTTGTGAACTGGGATGTTTCTTGAACTTGTCATCCATGCCATTTACATGGTGAGAGGTGCACATCTTCCACCATTCTGGTAATGACAGCCCCTGCTTCCATTGGAGGCAGGAAAGTCAATTTGTTTTCCACTGTGTATGAGGAAGGTGTAACCATTTGATATTACCTTTGCCGTCTACTAGCCATGCGCATCATCTTTTGCTGTTTTCCTTATTTCTTCCTCTTCTCCTTTACTGTGATGTGGATTTCTGTCTGCTCTTCCTTGTGTGCAAGTTCTTGCATATGTGATGAAAGTAAGTTGAGGTTGTGAGGTGAGGGGAGGAAGAGAAACAACAGATGGGATGGCTAAGAAGAGAAATGGGAAGAGCAGTGGAAGGAGGTGGTGGCCAGGAAGGAGTGAGTAGAGGTTGCACGGGCTGACTTGTAGCTATGATTCAGCCATGTATGTTTTTGCATGGTATTGCAGGTGAAGCCTTGCACTTGTCTTATGCAGTGGTACTAACACTACCTTTCTTTGGCTGGTTCTTCTGCACTCGATTGTTTATCTACCCCTCACTCCCAATAGATCATTAATATGATGATGAACTATATGTCAGTCTTTCTGGTTGTTTCCTACTGATAAAATTCTACAGAATTATTTTTATATTCCTTCTGTAGTCATGAGGTCATCCATTTCTTCCTTTTTTATGTTTTCTTTTATTCATGTTTCTCAACATGTCACAGCAAATGACATGAGCATGCTCCTGCTTCTTGTGTCAGGGTCACAAGGCCACCTTGTGCCACGTGAAGAATCTCCCAAATGACCCTTCTCTTGACTCAGTCTAGAGTTGCATGCAGGTTGTTGGTGTCAGGTTAGTGGGTCTGTGACAGCAGGACCAGGGGAATGGCATTGCTGTGAGATTCAGCTGTGGATCTGGCAGGCATCAGTCTCACTTGGACCAAGTGATGGCTGCTGATTTGTTCCAGACGACCTTGTGGCATTTGGTTTTTAGCATCCTTCTTAGGTGTTGCTTGAGTTTGTGGCTGTCAAAGTAAGTTTGGCGTGCTTGTCCTCCGATCTGGCCTGTGATTCTCTGGTCCTCTGGTCTTCGCCTCTCCTGTAGGCTGAGTCGGGGAACTGAAGATTACCCCTGTAGGGAGCAGCTGGGCTGAGCTGGTCATGTAGTCTTCTGCTGCCAGGTCGCTGGGTACAGCGGTGTGGAGGAAGTCCCCTCGGTGAGGTGGATGATGGTTCTCAGCCCTAGGGAGAGTGGAGCCCTGCATTTCTGCCATAGAGACAGCCTTGTTTGAGGGGGCTGGTTTTGCACCTCAAACAGTGCCAATGGCTCATGCTTGAGAGCATCAGAGATCTTTGCACTGGGCCAACTTGATGAGTACATTTGAAAAAGCCAGATGCTTCACATAAAGTTTGTCTCCAGCTGTATTGCAGATACAAAGGTTGACTAGCATGGTCAAACGTCATCCCTGAGTTTCATCAGAAAGCTTCCATTTTGGGTGACACAGCAAAGGTGTTTTTTTAAGTCTAGGTTTGGGTTTCTACCCCTGCAGTCAAGACAGAGCTGGCTCATCAGGCCACAGTTGTTCTGAGTACTTTGGTATCAGTGTGTGAAGTCCCCAGTTGTCTGAGTTGGGCATCTTGATTTCTCCCTGTGACACCAGGGTGTGAAAATGTGTCTTCAGTCTTCAATTCTGAATTGTTTGGTTAGTTTTTTTTTTTTAAGGCTGATAGCAGCATAAGTTGCAGAAGTCATATGGGGGTAGTGTTAGTGATGGCCAACACAGTCTGTGCTTTAGTGTTCTCTCAGGTGTCAGATAACTTTGGGAGCTATGATTGTTAATGAACTTGAAAACTTTGCTTAGAAATTTCTGGTTTTGGGGATGTATCTGCTTTCAAAACTCCTTCTGGAGCCAAAGGGATCAGGCTATCTTCTAGGAAAACATATCTTGTTTTCTTAAATAATTCCTAGTCCTTCAGTAAGTCTTGAACCTATTGGTCAATTTGAGGCAGCAAAGATGATGGGGAGGTGTCCTGAAAGTGTGTTTGCTGACTTCTTATGTTTTTCTTCTTCCTTTCCCTTGTGCTCAACTTGCATATGAGATCCTATTAGTCTTCTGAGGGAGGAGCAGGAAGGGTTTGAGTCTTACCTGTTCCGTTTTTGGCAGCAGCTGCCTCATCGGTCACCATATGTGTATTCATCGCAGTGGAGACACAGCAGGGGTGGTGCCAAAGGAGACAGAGGAAAGGAAGCTTTTTTCATTCTGCCTCATCGTTGCATAGTTTGTTTCTCTGCCATGTGTAGAGATTCTTTTCATTGCTCTGTAATGAATTACTGCTGTGTGATTATGTTTGTTGCTTGTGTGTGGAGGAGAGGGGCTGTCCTCAAGGGAATTCACTTGTACATATCAGATGTCTAAAGTGGCAGGTTCTTTAGAGAGGTTTGTGCTCTTTTTCCTGTAGCTTAGGTTTGATCCTGCCTTATTTTGTAAATGCAAACTGAAGGCCATTATAATGGATTGGCAGATGTTACAACCTGAAAAAGGAAAGTGTTTGACTAATTGCAGGTAATCTCTGGGCGTGTAGGTTACTTCTCTCTGCAGTTTGGAGAAACTTGGTAAGGAGCAGAAGCAAGGTGTTTCTACTAGGGGAGAGTGCTTTGAAAATAAATGTAGGAGTGATTGGAAACAAACCTACTACCGAAGGAGCCTGTATGCACTTTTTTGGATGCAGGAAAATGCTCAGACTTGAACCAAAAAGCATCGAGGAGACTGAACATTGTCTAGTCAAATGCTAATATGACTTGCAGCAATGCAGCTCATTAAAGTATTTTTGTGCCTTTATTATTATAAGTTAAGGCTTCTCTAGGATCCTGCCTGAGTAATGATGAGAACCTGCTAATCTTAACAAAGATCTCCAGTTTTCCTGGTCCTCTGTGGCTAGTTGTTTTGGTCTTAGAAGGCCAAATTTTCCATGAAAAATAGATGGGAATGCAAGGAATGGAGAAAAATGTCAGAGGACAAATGACTTTATTGGCAAGATTGATCCTAACTGTTCTTTAGATTCTGGGGCATTCCAAGGCAACAAATGGTATATTCTGTTGAATATGCAAATAGGTGATGCATATTGCAGAAAGGAGGATATAGCTTGTGTGAAACACGAATCTACTTCCCCTGTGGATGAATGGTTCAATAGCTTTGTTTTGTTTGCAGAGTTCCTTCCTACCATCTCCTTTGACCTCTAGTACTGCTCACTGCAAACAAGTTACTGTGCCTGTGTGATTGCGTGGTGTTACCTACGCCTGTGGTGTATTCTTAAATTGAGAACGGTTGTGTACTGAAAATGCAAACATGCATTGTTACGGCTCTCAGGAGAGGAGCTGTGGGAGAGTGCTGACAGTTGGGTAGGAGGTATTTGGGATAAACCCTGCTGATATGAATGAAGGTGATACTTGTCTCCATTTGGAGTCTGCACAGATGCAGGGAGCAGAAAAATTCTTCCAGACTTGTGAGTTATATAGTCCAAGGTACAAATTTGTGATTGGGAAAGCTGAAATGAGAAATCTGTTGAACAAAATCTTTTATAAAGAAATAATCAGGACAGTTCTGACCAGACTGACCTCAAAGGTTGGTAAGTTGGCCTCGCTGCGTTTATAGAAACTGTCTGGTTGAGGAGTTAATGTTGTGTGATGGGTAAATGCATGCACATAAAGGAGCAGGGAAAGCATGTGGATCATTGCAGCTGGTTCATGGCTGCGATCATTCTTGCTTCTCTGAAGTATTCATTTGCCTTTTACATTGTGAACTTAAGCTATCTTACTTGAACATCTTACTGCTTTAATTCCTAGATGGGAATGATGAGCAATCCCAGCCCTTACAGCCAGCCATATAGTCAGAATACCGGGCAGCAGATTGGAGCCAGTGGACTTGGGCCTCAGATGCAGAATAAAGCTGGACTGCAGAATAGCTTACCACAGTTTCCAATGGACAAGAAGCCAGTTCCTGGGGCAGATGAAACATGTCTCCAGAAAATGTCGTAGCAGACCAAAGTGGAGCAATATGCTCTGGTGTTGTCATGTTATTGTTTTTGCAGCTGCCATACCCTATGTGCGCTCTGAATCCACACATAACGCACTTGCTTCAACTCCTAAAACTGCTGATATGGAGGAGAGGGCTGAGTTGTGCTTTCTCTGTTGATAAGCTGCACCTCCACTCTTCGCCTCTCAAGCCCTGTTAGCAGAGAAAATGAAATGATGCTCCTTAACTGAAGGGACCTTTGCCACATGTTTGGACACCTCTGCTCTCCTCTCCCGCCCCTTCTCTTGTGGCTGGTGTATTGGGCCCCTTCTCCTCAGTGTAGCTGTGTCTTGAGGATTGTTTTCCTGCTTGTACTCACTGATGCTTTTGGGAGAAAGAAGTATCCCTTCTCAAACAGGTGCTACCTATGATAGGGCTTAGAAGCCCCAGTCGTGCATTCATTCCTGTTCTGAATTACGTGAACACACACGACAGTCCTGATGCTGGAGGTTCCCTGGCAGTTGTTGCTGTAGTAGCCCTATTGCCTCCCCCTTCCCCCCCGCCCCCCACACTGTTATTGCAGCAGGACTTAAGGAAAGGGGAAGTAGGAGTGGTGGGAAAAGTGGATGGCCAAAAGGTGGATGCCCTAAGCTTATAAATGACAGGCCTTAACATTAGGTTCCCTAGCTTGAGCTTAACACTGGTGGCTGAATGTGTTTGCCTCATTATTTTAGAAGCTTAAATTCGTTAGGGGTATGACATGCAACATGTCCTGCCTTTTTTTCCCCCCTACGTATATTTTTTTAATTTGGGAAACAAATTCACATTTGTGAATATAGCTTGTGTTTCTCCCTGCTTCAAATTCTACCCCACCGCCACACCCCAGGAGGGTCAGTCTCTTGATCTTAGTAATTGTTGCTGGAAAAACCATTTCCAGGTAACTTTTGTACCTTTGAATTAAAAAGAGCTCATTCCTGTGAGTTTTATTTAATGTGTTTTAAGCTGAGCATGAAACATTGGAAGCCTAGCAAACCAGTTTGTTGTATGAATGAATAAAGAAGCAGCCAAAACTTGCTGTTCAGTGTCAAGCTTGCGTTCAGTGCAGAGTATATAACTTTTGAAGTTGAAATGCTACCCAGCTGAACCTAGGAATGAAAAGTTGCTGTTATCTCAGTTGTCCTTTAGAATGACAGGCTGCAAACAGGGTGGTTATGGTCCTATTGGAACAGATACAAACCCTGAGGGGACTGAGTAATTGGTGAAGTCTCCTTGTAAAATGAAAGGTTAATACTAGTATTGAAGAGCTATGGGAGAACTGGGGTTTAGGAGTGCAGGTAGCTGAGCTCTAAAAATCTGGAGATCTCCAGAAATATCCTCTAAAACCCTCTGTGAAGAGTCTGTTAGAAACTGAAGGCTGTTGAACTGAAGTGATACAAGCAACATATTGTTCCTGAGCCTCTCTTCTTTGCTGAAGAATTACTCCTCAAATGTCACCTGGAAGAAGTACGAAGAAGTCTGAAGAAATAAACAGAAGTACGGAAGAAGTACTAGATGTTGCCATACTTGATATTAGTTCTGTGGCATGTATTATCCTGAAGTTGTGCTTCATCTCGAGCGGAGACTAGGAGATGCTTGTTTTGAATGCGTATGTGCAAGTTTCCCAATGGAAAGAGGTTGCCAGAACTTCCCCTTCATTCTTCTTTTCTAGGAACAGTCAGATTGAGGCACCTATGCTGAAATAGAGGGAAAACTATTCACTCTAAAAGGTGCTTTCTTCCGTTAACGCAAGAACTGTGGATGTAACTTTCTAGCCTCCAAAATGAGGAGGAGATTTGATGTTTAAGTGCTATTAATATTTTCTGATTGGTCTAGCACTGCAAATTAACCTGTGAGCATGTGCAAAGTTCTGCTGGTCTTTGATAAGACAAGAGCTAGGACTAGGAGAGTGATATGGGGAAGAAATTGTGGCTGGCAAGAGAATTATTGCCCGGACTGTTGCTAAGGGGTATATTTAATATGAGTCATCTAGAACTACAAATAGATGGGCTATTCCCTTAATCGCAGAATGTATAGTTGTTTCTCTTTGATTTTGTTGTTATTGTTTACTTGCTAAATGGATTATTCTCAAAAATAGATTTATTTCTGGGAATTTCCTTTCCACCTTCTCCAGGGCCAGCAGCAGGCTCCCCAAGTTCAGCAAGCTGGGATGGGGCCAGCAGCTTCTCAAGGAATGGGGTCTGGAGCACCAACAGCAGATCCAGAAAAACGCAAGCTCATTCAGCAGCAACTAGTTCTCCTCTTACACGCTCACAAGTGTCAGCGGCGAGAACAGGCCAATGGGGAGGTGCGACAGTGCAACCTCCCTCATTGCCGAACCATGAAGAATGTCCTGAACCACATGACACATTGTCAGGCTGGCAAATCTTGCCAGGGTAAGTGGAGGAGTGGTTATATAGATGCGGTCAACATTTGCAGGATGAGAAGGGCTCCTAGAAAGAGATGGAGAACTAGTGGGTGGCTTGGGAAATAGATTTTTTCTTTTTTTTTAACCTATCTGTCCCCTTAAAAATGGAAAACAACTTCTGAGCCTTTAAATTTTAGGCAAGTTAGAGGGGACAAGATAGCACAAAGAGATGAGTGAAGATCTTTTGCATAACTTTGTAACTCACTGCAAGATCTTTTGGATGGGGTCTTCTGATAAGGGTAGACACAAAGGAAGAATCTGCAAGTAGGAGTCTATCTGTCTCCCTTAAATGGAAGAGACAAATCTCAAGCAATAGCTAGCCAGGAATTAAGCTACTACTGACACTGGTGAACTCTTAGTCTAGCCTAGTAGCCAAGGAAAATATATGCTACCTTTTTGGTAGCCTAGGCTTGTCTGGGTTGTGCCAATTGCTGGCATCTCAATTGCGTGGTACAGTCTGCCTCATGCCTGCTGTATATGGTGTTATGCTTCGAGTCAGGGGGACATAGGCTTGGGTGTATAACAGAGCTTTCAAGTAAGCTTTAGTTGAGCCAATAATACTTGAAGAAATCTAGCTATATTTTCAGGACTAGTTAGTGCTGAACTATTTCAAGTAATACTTGTGTTGATATAGATGTGTGCCCTGAGAGAAATAGTTGCTCCCTACTCAGTTTGTGTTGACCACGTGGAGATACTGGCAGTAGATTGTAAAAGTTTTTCATTCCCCTCCCTTTCTCAGTGGCACATTGCGCGTCTTCCCGACAAATCATCTCGCACTGGAAGAATTGTACGAGACATGACTGTCCTGTATGTTTGCCTCTCAAAAATGCTGGGGACAAAAGAAATCAACAATGTAAGTCTACTGGGGAATTCTGTGCATTGGATAAACCATAAAATGCATGTTGGGAGTTAAACTTTATTGCACTCAGGTGGTAGTGGTGATGCCCTTGAAGCTGGGAACATATAATAAGATCTTCCTCTTGCTTTAGAGTCACAGAGTTATTTTTCTGTCTCTGATAACTAGTGTTTATGGAAGCTTTCTAACTTCATTGGATTTTCCTAGCAGGAGAGTAGTAAGGGTGAACGAGTCATAGCTCAACCAAATGATGGGCTTTTCACTACCACCTCTTCCAGCTGGCCAGGTTCTGGAGACAAATTTGCACACACACAGAGGGTTGTGTCATGTCAGTCCTGATGATATTTGTTTCTGTCTTCATTCTTTGTTTGCATCAGATGTCTCTTACCCATTCTCTTTGTGTCCCCTTGGTCTTCCTGCCAAAATTTTTGGCAAGATTCTTGTCATTGTGTTACCTATATGGGTTTTTTTTCTCCTTTGTTAATGTAACTTTGGGGTCTTCTCATGACTAATGTGAGCTGAGATATTTGGTGTTTTGAGAAAATTGAAAAAAAACAGAAGGCATTACAATAGCTGCTGAAGATACACCCTTCTGCCTTTAGCCCCTGTGACATGGCGTGCCTCTGTTTTCAGTTTGAAGCAAACAGATGTGTCCTAAATACTTAGAGTGGGATTTCCTCTCAGCAGCTCAAAGGGGAAACAACATGTTGTTGGAATGGCTGGTTGGGTCAAAACTTGTCTCCCTGTTTCATGACACGTTTTCCAGACCTGGCCTCTTCTCTGCATGCTTCTATGAGGAGATGTTTTAGTTCTGAACAGCCAGTGCACATTTTGTTCTTTCCCTGTTTTTGTGGACCTCTTTGGTTACCTCTTGCTGTCCTTATTAACTTGGTATGTCTCTTCCAGCGCTGCTGGGTGGAGCTGCAGTAGGACTTGCAAATACTGGCTCTGTGGGCGTGGGGCAGCAGACAACGCCCAGCATAAACACTACCAGTCAGATAGACCCCAGCTCCATCGAGAGAGCCTACGCAGCCCTTGGACTGACCTATCAGGGGAACCAGATGCAGACACAGCCCCAGGCTCAAGTGAAGAATCAGCAACAAGGACAGTCACCCCAGGGTCTGCGCCCTATGAATCCTATGAGTAAGTTTATCTATTAGTGTTAAAATACAAACTATAGGCAACTTTCCCATGCTATAGCTAATGCAAATTTTCTTAACCTACTAGCTTAATACTGCTAGTTAATTTGCAAAAGGTATGACTTTGCAATATTTTAGAATCGAGATAGCAAGCTACTCAGTGGAACAGGAACGTTAGAGGGCCCAGATGCCTTCTTTTGGAAAACAAGTTCTCTGGGAGAAGTATTTTCTTTGGAAAAATGATATTTTGGGGGGTTTGGTTTCTTTTTTTGAGAACCAGTTTTCCAAAGCATTTTATTTATTGTTGTTTTGTAGCTTTATAATTGTACTGTAATGCAAGTTTCAGGCTTTTTAGGAGGTTTTAGTTGGAAATGCATGTATTGGAATGCCTGTACTTGTCGCTCAGACTGCAGCATTTTACAGTTATCTCTCAGATATGTAATGTTTGTTTAAAAAATGAAAATAGTAAATAACAGACTTTCTCTCTGAATCCTGTCATGTGGACTTACATAACTGTAAATTGTCTGGGTGGCTTATTGCAAAATCACAAAAGACTACATAAGAATTTTAATTTGAAGTGCAATTAATTCTAACCTGGCTCTCTCTGGTGTCAAAGGAAGTAACCTTTAACCATCAAATCTAATTTTGGTAGTTTGAGATTATATCACAGGAATCTTTCTCACCCCCAGCTCTTCGCTTGAGTTGCTTAAGCAGAGGTGTTCTTTTTCAATGGAAAATACGAAAGATGAGCTGGTAGAGATTTATCACAAGCTTGTATGGGATTGCAGTGATCCTGCCTATATGCCCCATGACAAGCTCGTGTACGGAATGAGTGGACAGGGATGCCATGGG
>NW_009225843.1:25350-26866 GCF_000690835.1 Fulmarus glacialis
GAGATTGCAGAGGAAAGTAGCAATTGGTTGCAGGTTGCAGTTTGATGTGCTCTTTCTGCACCAAGGGACGTGCTACTCCTGAGTTACTCAGGAAAAGGCTGTTGGGTAGAGTAGACTTGTTAATGAGATGACTGGTCCTCACAGGCTGCATGCGACTTGTATACTGCTAAAACTTTGCTTTCCAGTGTGTAAAGCATTTTTAAAAAAAGGAGGGGAGGAGAAAGGTCCTGACAGCTTAGTCTTAAAACAATTAGATTAAAAAAATATGGCTTTCTACTGTGCATTAGAGTGTTTTACAAATAGATTACTTTCTAGAAGCTCCAAAATGTTATAGTGAGGGCCTTGAAAGGTTGAAAGGAATGTCATTCACTTTTCAGAAGCAAAATGGTTCTCTGGTTTTTTTTATTTATAGACAGAGTTTGGCCTGTGCATTCTTCTTATTGGGCAGTGCTCCTTGTAGCACTGATAAGAAAATCCAATGAGATGGGGTGGAAAAGCTATTGGAGAGCAAAGAACTGAAGCTTAATGTAAAAGCATGGAGGGTGTAGGCTTTTGACTGTTGTTTCATTATTAGGAGCGGGTGGCTAAAGAGGGAATTGTAACAGGTGAGATAAGAATCATCAGGTCATGGCCTACATGACAACAGGGCTAGTTTAGGAGAAACAGCAAGATTTGGTGAGGACTGCTATGTGAAAAGATGCAGTCCTAAGTAGATCAAACAAATGGTTGGTTTTGGAAGTTGAAAAGGGAGATTTAAGGCAAAGGTTGACAGTTGTCTTCTACACCATCTTGCTCTCAGATGGCAAAGTGAATCCAGGAAGGAGAAAAAAGTGACTAAGGGAAGGGAAGCTGGAGGCAGCCTTATGAAAAGACTGTTAAACACTTGGTTGTGATATTAGAGTTATGTATTAGGCTTGATATACTTAATTTCAGTGGATTTCTCATGTACACAGTGTCTAATTTTGCTTGAAATACAGATTCTGACGAATTCAGATGTCCTAAATACATGTGAAGCTTGGTAATGGCTTTCATGCTACGCTCAACTTCACAAAGTGATCTATTCAGAAGCTCCAGACAGAAATATGCTGCATTTTCTTCACTATTTGAGTCTTAACTGTAGTGTGTGAAGGAAGTAGGCAATTTTTTTACGGTGACGGAGATCTGCTGTGATTCAGAAAAGCAGATTTTGGTACATAACAAATTACTAGAGGTTTTTCCTGCAAAGGATTGTCAGATTTTCCTCCTTAGTACAGACATTGGAGTTAGTTGTAGGGTCCTTAAGTATGGAGTGGGTGAGAGGGGACCTTGTCGGATGCAGGTGGTAGCTGATGTTTTAAGTTTTTGAAGCCTTTGTGAATATATATCCTAAGCCCCCAAATGTCAAAAAAACCCCCAACCACTTCTAAACAAAAAAACAGAGGTGTTTGTTAATGCTCAATCTTTAGTTAGGGAGTCGCAGAAAAGGACTCTGGTCCATAACATTTGCAGCAAATTGAAATTGCTTGTTTGTTGAGAA
>NW_009225844.1:0-26344 GCF_000690835.1 Fulmarus glacialis
GGAGCAAGCCCCGTTCTTGCTCCATTTCGGGTATT
This sequence comes from Fulmarus glacialis, assembly GCF_000690835.1. Classification (NCBI taxonomy): domain Eukaryota; kingdom Metazoa; phylum Chordata; class Aves; order Procellariiformes; family Procellariidae; genus Fulmarus; species Fulmarus glacialis. Next base: position 36 of record NW_009225844.1, read on the forward strand.
GGGCAGAGGAAAGCCTGCGCCTCACTTTATCTCTGTCAAGGGGAACGCAGCCCTTCTTCTCCCTTCAAGCCTCTCCCCTGTCTACACAGCTGTGGAGCTCATGAGGGTGAGAGAGGTGTTCCTCACAGTGCTCCTGCCCCACACCCCCAACACCCCGCATATGACAACCCAGATCCAACAGCTGGAGCTTCTAGTGGCTCCTAAGCAAAGGATTTGGGGGGGCCCAAGTAGTGAGAAGGAAATTGGAAAGAGGGGGCCCTGAGAGAGGCAGGGGATGGTTTTTTGTGTGACTGTACCTTGCAGAAGCAAGCCTGCAGGCAGGACTACTGAACAGCAGTGGCAAAGCCATACTCCCCCCGCCTCCCCCTGCTCTGATTGGGGTGGGCTGCAAGGGTTGTCTGTCATGCATAATTTACAGCTTTGCTGCAGTGATTCTGAGTTAGTTGGCTTTGAAACATTAATATGAAGGGAAGAAATGCTGTTGTTTTTTGCTCTTCTCATATGCTTTGGGCAGGAGTCTTAAAGGGACAGAATTGAGATTAATAAATTGGAAAGAAGGAAAATAAAGTGATAGGTCGTCTGCAGATGTTTGAGCAAACTTTCAGCGTATAATTCACCATGGGGGAAAGGAATAGCCTCGGTATAGGCAGTTAAGAAAGAGGGGATTGCTAGTATGATGGGGAATGTGCTAATTTGGGACCATTACTTCAGTTCCTTGCTGTGACAGAGACTTCCTGAACTTGGTCGAATCCCTTAGCCTTTGTCTGCCTCCATTTTCTGACTGCAGGGCAGAGGCACAGCCCCCGCTCGCTTGGAGGGCACTGTGTTAAGGAGTGCTGTCTGAGTCTACTGTGGGTTCCATATGAACAGCAATTGTGGTCAAAAGCAGGAGTCGTTTTGAAACGGGCATTTTAGGTGGAATACAAAGAGACAAAGATGGGGCCGCTCAGTGACGTTAATGATTAGACCATATCCGTTGTTACACTGTCCCTCATTTACCTTCCACAGCATGGGTTTCTCAGTTCAGTAGCTCCACTAGCTGGGGGAATATATTCTGCTTCTCTTCCTTACTATTTGGTATTTCTTCAAGGGCCAGTGACTCTGATATTCAGTGCTGCCATTGTTGGGAAAACTAAATGAAAACGTAGGGCAACAAATCAAGAAGCAATTGCTTTAGCGGCTTTTGATGAACTCTTCGCAGCTGAGCATGAATTTTTCCAATGACTAGCATGCACATGCATTTTCCCATGACATTTGTTGCAAGAGGTACAAAGTCCTAAGTCTTGCAATTATTTTGTCTCTGAAAATCTTACCTGAAGCAGAGTGGGTCTTCCTTCTCCTGACAGCCACTCTGAATTTGCTAACACACGTGGGCCTGGGAGCCCAGCTATCCACATGTACAGCTTTGGTATTGAGGGCTATCCAGAAAATGGCCAGGGCATTGCCTCCGCCATTGCTCCTCATGAATGTATCAGCAAAGGCAGACTCTGCAGCTTTTCTGCCAGGGAAACTCACTCACCAAAAGCCCTGATGCTCTTTCAGGGGTACTCAGGAGACTCCAGTTTCTTAAAAAAATTTTGTATTGGCGGTGTGTTCTTGTGCACTCAGCAGGAGTTTGAGATCACTGGAGGTTACCCTTCAGGTACAAGAGAAGCAGCACTAACTGCTTTTTTAAGCAGCATTTGTACGGATGGGAACATGGCCTAGAAATCTAATTGAGTGTTTTGTGTCTTCTTAGGTTCAGAAGAGGGATGAATTGTGCCCTTTTCTTATATGAGCATTTTCAGTTCTGGCTTACCTGGGTTTCTACAGTCCTGTTTAAAATGACCTCCATCAGAGTGAGTCTTCGCTGCAGATTCCATGCCAGGAACTCTTTTCTTGCTATGAAAAGCAGTATATTTTTAAATTGACTGAAAAGCCATTGGACTCTTTTATTTTTGCTCAGCCTCAAAAATACTCATGAATTTTACACTAACATCTTGAAACATTTCTTGTCTCGTTACAGTAAAAACATTTTCCAGAGAATGTACAGGATGTAGATCAACGATTTCTGGTACCATTATACTTTAAAAACAAGGAGATATTGTATAATTGCAGATGTCTTGGATAACTTCCTTCGGACAAGAATCCTCTAAAGGCTTGTCTGTCCAGGTTTGGACTAGTGGGATGGGATTTTTCTTTTGCCAAATTTCTCTTACAAAACATTTTCAGTAGCATTTTGCATCTTGGTCCTTCTGGCTTTAGTACTGTGGATAAAATCTCCTGGGGTATTATTATGACTTGTGTGCCAGACATTTGAGTCAGACTTTGATCACTCTGCACGGAAGAGTTGAAGAAGTGAGATCTTTTTTAACAGGTGGCAAAAGACTAGCAAAGGCACTAGGCTCTCATTCAAGTACTCTGGAAGAAGACAGTGCAGGCAAGTGTCTGCAGAAGGAACCAGTAGTAGCAAAAAGGGAAAAGTAGGATATCTACAGTGCTGTCAGTGATTCTGCAACACATATGACTTTAGATCCTTAGGAGTAAACACACATCTCAGCAGCTGGGAGGAAAGTCAACTCTAGCAAGTCACCTCCTCCCAGGATTGGATGTGCATTTCTCCAGCTAAGTAGCATGCAAAGCTCTCTCGTCAGTACATCCACATTTCAAAATACGTGTATAGCTTGGCTTCCTGAGAGCTCACTTAGCATGACATCTAAAAACACCCCAAACCTTGCTTTTTTTTCTTCCTGGTGAAACAAGCATGGGAAGGTTTTTCTTTTTTTTTTTTTCCTTTTGAATTAGTGTCTAAGACTGACCTCAAAACAGCTGAAATCCTTCATCATCAAAAGCAACCCTTGCCTCAGCTGGAAGTGATCAGCATCTGTATGTATTGCTAGAGAGCTACTACCCTGGCTTTGCTTGGGAAACCTGACTGTTGGATTTAGGAGTGCTTGGGTCATCCCTTGTATGCAGCACAGACATGGGTGGTGAGTGGATGGTTTAGGGTTTTTATGCTGTCTGTAAGGCTTCACTCATCAGTCAGGACATCAAACAGGTTAGTACTATTTATCAGCATATAATTCCATCTAAAGAATAAGCAAACAAAAATAAAATTACAGAATCAAAAAGCTCAAAAATGAGCACATCTAAGGGATAAAAAGTACTTGATTGCATCCCTGTAAAGCTACTTCTGCCTTGCTGTTTCAGGCATGTTTGACAGAGCTTTTCAGAGCTACCTGTCCTTTAAATCAGCTCAGGAAGAAACTGATGCCAAGACTGACCTGTGCTTTGGGGAGACTTCACTGTCAGTCCCACAGACCCCATCTCCGTACCTTTTCTTCTCTGTCAATAGTTGAGATGGACTTCTGCCATTAATGCACGTGCTCTGGTGATGTTGGTCATCCTTCATTAAAATTTGCCTACAGTAACAGCCCGTGAGTTTGATTATGTAAGTTTCTTGTAAGTAACCAGTGCAATTAAAACAGCCAAGTGCATCAGAATTTGCATTAAAAATATCCTAATCATTGAAGTTGCTTGCAATTTCCTCCATGATCCACAGCTTTGGAAAGCTTTTTTTACCCCCTCAGTCCTACCAGTTAAAAGACAGCATTTTCTGTCTTAGAGCCTGAGAAATGACCAGCAGAAGGAAATTCTTACTCTTAAGAGCCTTATTGCTTATTAATGGAGGTAATTAAATGGATCTAACTAAGCTGAGGATAGCATGAGGCCTAAGAGTGCATGTATACATATTCCCTGCTCTGAATACTACACTCAAATTAATAAAAGAATTAATGTAGTCAATGGCTAATGTCTGAGAATTGCTCTTGAGACTGTAATGAAGACAGTTGCCTCCTTCAAGCTTCCTTTCACTATAGTACAGCTAAAAATAGCTCAGGTTGACACTCGCAATAGAGCAGCTGTTACGCAACAGCATTAGATGCCACAGAAACACCCAAAATAGATTAAGAGGTGGAAGACCCAGGCTGTTATCCTGCTCCTAACTTAGCCAAAGGAAAGCAGAAGGAAAGAAATAGCCGGAGCGGAGCAAGGAGATGAACTCTGCAGTGGTGCAAAGGAAAAGTTAACTGCATGGGGGAGTTAGCACTGTAGGATGCTGTATCCATAGCACCTTGGATGGTGAGCTGCCCTGGGATGCTGCAATCTCCAAGTGGGGTTTTGGGAATTCTGGAATGAAATATCTCCCTTGCCTCCTGTCTGTCTAACGTGGGTGCTTGTTGGGCTTGGGAATGTGAGGCTGGGAACATAGGACAGGACCAAATCAAGCAAACAGAGCGAGTGGTGTTTTCTCTCTTGTCCCTGCTAAACCTGGATAAAACTCAGCTCCCCGAGGTCTCAGGAGCAGGAAAGGATTTGAAACAGAAATATGAGAGAGTTTGCTTGAGTGATATCTCTGTGTAAATAACAAGAATATGAAGCATAAATGTCATATTAGTGCCATTTCTAATGAAAGTTTCTAGGGTTTCCAACTTGTTATAGAACAAAAGGGCTTGGTGTTTGCACAGCAGTCCCAGGATGCAGCCCAGGCCTGCCTCCCTCCTGCAGTGTGCGCAGCAGAGCCATGCCCCTTCTGTAGCAGCTGCATCTTGGAAAATGGACCAATCTGGCCTGGCTCCCCAAGACGGTCTCCAGAGGTAGGTGTGGAGGGGTAACAGAGGTATGGAAGATCAGCGCTCAGTCAGTAAAAGCTAAGCTGGCCCAAAAACCTGATTTCTTTCTGCATTGCTGAACTTCTGTAAGGCAAATGGGGACCATCTTAATAGTGTGGTGGATTACAAATTCATTTGAGTCAATCAGTACTGAATAAAAAACCTGAAAGAACTAGGCCCTTATTATAGCTGCTTGTTCTTAAAAGCCCAGTTCACTGAAGTCGCCGACTTGATTATTAGTGGCACTGCAGGTATACCTAAAGCCATGTCTGAGATGATCAGGAGTTCATTTGTGGAGTTATTGTACGGACATCTAATGAAAAGCAATGCCTGTTCGGTGGAGGGTATATACTAAATGCACTAGATGTGCAGAGACTGGGAGAAGGGAATAGTGTTATGATCTCTGAGAAACTGTGTAGAGAGAGATTAAGAAAGCCTGTAGCAAAAGCTAGAAATTAAGCAAGATCTCTTGAGTACCACTGTGTTATTTTTGTGGATTAATCACAAGACAATCGTTTCTCCTTTAAAGTGTACCCTGTGTTAGCCGAGTGTCAGGCTGAAGTAGAAAATGCAGCCGCTGCTGAGCTAAAGCATTGTAAGGTGTTTAACAGCTACACAGCAATGCTTTCTTATTGGCACTCTAAGTGGCGAGTGAAGGGTGAAAGAAAATGAAACTGTTGACATATTTATACCGCACATCCTTTATGCTGAGAAGCTGCTGTGCTGCTTAATGCTATGTGCTGATGTATTAATATTTAACTCTTATACAACCACAGGAGAGAAAGGCCTGTTTGAAATTTAACCTGCAAAATACAACTGTGAATCAGAGTTGCAATGTTTTGTGCCTGTGCTAATCTCATCAAAGTTGCAACAGTCCTAAGACTAGGGTGGAAGAAAACCAGAACCAAATGAACAATTGCTTTTCTGAATAGCATGCACTCTGCTCTGGGATACAGTGCTAGGTGTTTAAGCTTACTGAGCTGTTGGAACACTTTGCTTAAAATGAGATAAGACATAAGCAGGAACTTAGTAGTAAAAAGTGTATAGATGTATACAGAATATTTTGGCTTTCTGCTGCTAGTGGAATATAAATTTTGGATTCTGTATATGTGCATTGAATATGCTCCAAATTTTCCTGTATCTCAATAGTCCAAGTATTTGTTATGTTGACTTGAGTCTGCTGACTAGTAATGGTCGTAGCAATGAGAAACCAATGATCTACTGAGCTTGCACAGCTTTACCTTCTGGGGTTTTGTGCCTACTAGACACAAAGAATAGTTAACAAGATCCATTGAGGCTGATGGAGGACGAGTAAGTACGTGGGAAAGGCATGCAATGAGATGGAGTATTAAAGAGTGTTTCCATGAGGCTAAACCCCTCTAAGAGCTTTTGAAGGGAAGAGAAACTGCTGTTGATAAAAATGAAAGAATTAGCCAAGTGCTCCAGTAATCTCTAATATATTTTTGTAGCAATAATTTGTCTTACTCCAACAACCTGATTAATCAGTTTTCTCATGTTGTAATGTTGCCCGGTGGTGGAACCTGTCCCTGGATATACTTTATTGCTTTGCTATTCACCACCAGTAATCAACAATGGAAACTAACCAACCAAAAACTTGCACAATATCCTAATAATGTGACAAAGTGAGGAGCTGTAAGAATTAAAATGTTTTTGCAGTGTTAGACAGCATTCAGCGACAGCTTGTTACTAGAAGGTACTACACGCAGGCTAAGAAATAAGGCCAAGCTTTTCTTTGTCAGCAATTATGTAGCTTCGCTGAAGAAGTCCTGCTTTGCTCCAGAATAAGGTTCATTACAAAGTGTAAAGGTTTTTCCAATCAGGTACACACTGGCTGGCAAAAAATAGGACCTCTGCTCTTAGCTGGTCCTTCCTTGTAGCTGCATTAGATCTTGCTGCCTTAGGTTGAAGATGGTAATAGAAAAGTTTCTCTTTAAAAGCCTGAATGCAGCAATATTTGAGCTAAAGGAGCCAATCCCATTTTAACCAGAGGCTCCCAGGATTATTTGGAATCTTGTCCTGCTTTGCTGAAATCAAGGAGACCTTTGCAGGTGATTAATAATAGGAGCAAGGCCAAAGCATGCTAGAGCTGTGCATTATAAAGCTCCTTCATTTGGAAATACTTTTTAATAGGTATATATGAATGTTTACAATAAATGTTTTATCATTCACTCTTTGTGCAAAGACTGGATGGGAGGGAGATCAGAACAATAATCCTATTTATTGCTGGATTTATTGCTGCTCTCCAATAATTTATGAAAGGCAAATGCTCGGTCCTGCTGCTTGGATGTATGCTTTAAGGCATGTGCTGAGTTAATGCACTGAGGTCAGGAACAGTGCCAGATAAAACACCTTGTGGTAACAGCCAGCAAGTAAATGGACAATCCTCTGAGTAAAGTTTCTGATTTCCAAAAGAGGGAGAGGTGAGAGTTGCAGGAAACAGAGCTTCTATCGCTACTTAGTGTGAAATGGCCTTAGAGGTCCTGCCTTGAAGGATGCTGTACCTGCAAGGAGACCAGTATGTGCTGCAGGGGAAGTTGTGTGCTGCCACTGGTCCTACCTGCCATCACAAAAACTGGAACAAATCATCCCAACTGAAAGGCAATGTGCTAGTGTGGTACGGGAGACCTGGGATTCTGCCCTACATATCTGATGGGGAGGTAGTGGAGAGATAACTGTAGGCATGTGTCACATCTCAATCTAATTTCATCTTTTTCTGCAGAGCAGTGTATGTGTCAGACCTGGGTGCTCTCTCTGAGAGAGAGAGGAGAGAGGAGGCTGAGAAAAGCTGTCTTTAATTTACCCCAGAGGAAGAAGGAAGAGAGACTAAAAATAGAAAAGAGAAACCAACCAGGACAATGATGGTGTGTGGGGGAGAGGAATCCCTGGGTATGAGCATGCGTCACTGGTGTGTGCATTTGTTCAGTTCATTGCAGAAATGAATTCATTATCTGAATTCAAGTGATGACAGACCCTTTTCTCTCCCAGAGGACCCACTGGCTCATCAGGCCTAGGAGGACCATTATCCAGGCTTATTTGGCTTGTGTTTTGATGTCACCTTCTCTGTTTGTTGATATGGTGATGCAGGAGAAAGACACCGCTGAGGCAGGCTGCTGATACCCAGACATTCAGTTACACTCTATCGAATGTGCCTCTTGGTGGGTAACCTTATGTATATTAAAATGCTGATCTCCAGTATGCGGAAGGAAGTGGAAAATCCAGCCATAATGACTGTTTTATAGCACTGAGCATGAAGTAGTGATTAAGGGTCTGACTTTTGTTTTGTTTTGTTTCTCCACTGCTTAATCCAGAGACAATAGTGCCAGGCCAGGTAAGCTGATCTGAAACCTGTTCTGGGTATTCCTGGCATGAATGGGGGAGTGGCTGGCTCAGAGGGACAAGGTACAAAATATCTCATCCCTTGGGGCTCAGCTTGGACACACAACAGGTACATATGTATACCTCAAAGGTAGATATATGAGCCTGCTCAGGAGTTAATTTTGCCAGCTAGGGGCTGTCCTGCATTTTACGTTTTAAGCAAGGTGGATATGAGGAAGAGGAGCAGGGAGACAGACTCCTGGGAAAGAAAGGTGTTCAAAACCAGCCTTCCACAGAGGTGTGGGTAGGATGGTGGTGTGGAAAAAGCTTAGCAAAAGGCATTAGGGGCGGGATACATGGAAATATGGAGATCAGGGCAACGAAACCCACTCTGGTTTGACTATGTGTTCTGTATTGATAAAAAAGACTGCATTTAAGAAATCTGACCTCTCTGCCAATTCCTTCTCCTCCGTGGAATACCATGAGAGACTCCAAATTTAGGCTAGTCACTTGACTTAGATTTGAACTTAATTGGTATCAGTACACAATAGTGATATTCTCCTCTTCCCTTCTAGATTTTTCTGACCTTGAAGAATGTCAGAAGGTGCCTTGTGCTCCCTCTGCCTTCTCCTTTTGAACTCTTAGGAAATGGGAGATAAAATTCAAGTTGAATTGGATAAAAAAAAAATTCATTTAAAAAAACCAACCAACCAACCAAAAAATCTTAAACACTCCAAGCAGTTTCTCTGCAAAAGTCTATCCTGATTGAAGTAAATAATCAAGAATTATGTGGGGAATGAAAGACAGTTCCTGGCTCCTGTATATGTTTCTGATTTAACTGGATATTAGACTCCTGATATCCCCTCCCCCCCCCGCAAAGCCCCTAATGCTCCTGAAGCTGTGAGGTGGGGATACATCTTAATACCAGAGCCACGTGTGTGCCAGAAATCAGACAGAAGATCAAATTACTTCCTTGCCCTGGCCCCTGGAGACGATTGCTGTCCTGATGCTCTGCTATTGGGAGAAGGCTGCTGTGAATTGATTTTTTTTAAACCAGGACAGTATTGCTCAGAAACCACAGCTGAGATGTGGGTCATCCCTGTGTGAGGCAATGTAAATATGCATATGAAAGTGTGAGCTCAGTGGAGTAAGTGCTGGCTGAGCCCACTAGAGCAGGGCTGGAAGCGGCAGTGGGCTGGGGGTGTTAGGATGTACATGGCTTTCTTTAGGTCATGTGGGAGGCCCAGGGCAGAGGTAGGAAGTGAATCCAGTGCTCCCCATTCGGGCATCAGGTCTCTGTGTGGTGGGCGTAAGTGGCCCCACTTGAGCATTGTTGCACCTACTGTAGTCTGAGTGCTTGTGTGAAGCTGTACTCATCCTCCCTCTAAGAGCAGAGGCAGAGGAAAGGAGCTGAATTTCAGTCTGCAGGAAGAGAAGAGAAGCTGAGATGTAGGAGTAGCTAAACAGGAAAAGTCTGGGTTCGTCTGCAGGGAGGTGGTACTGGGAACTTGGAGCTGCCAAGTACACTCCTGGGAAGGTCTGCAAGACAGGAGTCCTCCGGGACTCCCCACAGAGATGGGGAAATCATAAAGCAAAAGATACTCCAGTTCATGAGAAAATTGTTTAGGGAGGATTTACTAATAGCTCACTCTCATGTATCAGTTATTGTTAGTTTGCTCTAGTGTGTTAATTAAAGATATACTTCGTGTGCGGCTGTGGTACATTATTAAGAAGCTGGAGCATGTGAATTTGCAAGAAAATGTCAATGCATCTTGGCTCTCAGCTCCTAAGTGAATGCTTTGTCACTTGCTACCTGTATCAGTCCCTCCTTGTGGCACAGTGGGAGCCGAGTGATGATGTGAACAAGGCCAGGAGAGCATGGTCTCCAGCAAACACCCTGTTTGCTGAAGACAAACACCTCTCTCCTTTCTCTGAGCCCTGGGGCTGGTTCTCTGAGCTCTAACTTAGCCAAGCCTTTGTCTAAAGTGTTTATATAGTCCAATACACAAGGCTGTGAAGACTGTGCCAATCGCTTTCTGGATAAGAACTGTCTATTAACATGTGGAACAGAACAGAAACATTGCTTTTATTGAGATGGAACACTCGCATCTCTCTCTTCTCATAATTTTGTACCATAATCCAGGAATGATTTTTGAGCCTCTCAGAATGCTGTATCTCTGGCACAGTAACTGATGAGACATCTGCTCTATGACATGTTCTATAACAAACAATTCATTACTGCAAAATGGACTGGCAATCATTGGCCCAGGAGCTTTGAGTTTAATGTGGCATTCTGCAGTCTCACAAATCCTGCTCGGCTCTGGGGATTATGCATCATGTTTTATATCAGTTGTGAAACCTGAACTTAAAAAGACAATGGATATTTAACATGTTTAGCAATTTAGTTGACATATTTACTTTTCCTGAATTAGTCCATTTTGGAGACAAACACCAAAGCACACAGGCTTATTACTAGAGATCAATGTAGAGAGCTGCACTGCCCAAAGAAATAGTCTTCCTGGATGCCTCTGCCCTCACATTCTTATTTGAAATGTCAACATCGCTATGTGGGGCTTGGAAAGGGGATATGTTTGACCTCTTGGCACCAGGTCTGCCACCGTTGATCGGACCATAGATCTTATCAAAAGAGAAGGTAGCCAGTATTTGGAGGGAAAGTGGTTGTCACTGGACAGGACTCACTGGGGAGGAGGTGAGTAGATAAGGATGATTCTTGCTTTCTCCTCCCTCTCCCTCCTTCCCCAGCCCCTTCTTTTCAGGAAGGTGACATGACAGCTCCCAAACTGAGACTCATTTCCACCACTTCCCTAGGGAAGGCTCACTCTGTGAGTGGCAGTATCTTACTCTTCAAGCTAGAGATGTGTTCCCCTGCTGTAAGCATCCAAGCCACTCCCTTAAAAATTAACTCTCTGAACTCTCCCCAAAGTCCCACTAAATTAAGCAATGATTGTGCTGGGCTACTCAGACTGGAGTTTTACCACAGCCCTCAGAAAGACAGCTTGGTTTTTGCTCTTTTTTGCTTGCCCTTTGCTGCTGCTTATGCAATCTGCTATAACTGAATTGCATGGTGGTTTTTTTGCTTCGCTCAGGTGGCTCTGCTTGGCTGGAGCTTCATGATAGCCCACTGAATCCAAGCACATCCAAGGGCTCTAATATAATCACAGAGCTTTGTGCATTGCTCAAAATCTCAACCACTCTGTGTCATTGTGAGAGATAGGCACTACTGATTTCTAGAGGCTGTGATTTAATGTGAAGATGGGGGACTGGAAGCACTAAATAATAGCTGTAGTTCAGTCTTAATGCAGTTTACTCCCTGTGAAGGTAGAAAATTACAGATAAACTTCTCGTATTGGCAAGAATAGCCCTAATCCCAGGAGATTTACTTAGTTACAAATAAGTATTTAACGCAAGCTATTTCCTTGCCACCTGTTTGTTGGATTTTAACAATTTGTCTTGTTTTTTTTTTAAATACAGAAAATGATCTGTCAGAGGAAGCACAATGAAAACACTGTTGTCTCAGGTGCTAACTTGTGGCTTGAATTTCAGGGTGGTTCTATCTGCCCAGCAATGGAGGTGCCATTGGCATAGCAAAGAAGTTGGTGCTTTGGGTGATTCTTGCACAGAACCCCAGGGCTGCCAGAAGCAACTGAATTCCCTCACTAAGAAGGCAATTTAGGATATCAAAGACTCGCCTGCCAAGGGGAGGGTCAGCTCTAAGTACTTTTGTCCATGTTGTTTTGAACATGTTGGAATTGCTATCACTGGTCAGTCTTTGCTGTTGTTTAAATGAACCTCCAAGCAAGATCACTGCTCACTAAATGTTCAGGTGTTTTCCTTCCACCCTTGATTAGTTCCTACATCCTTTCACTGCTTAAAAATGAAAAGCATAATTCAAAACCAGGTAACACGTCCACTGCGAGGAGACGAGGCACTGACACAGCTAGGGGCTCATGTGCTGGAGCAAGGCTTTCTTTGTGAAATTCTCCTGAGCCTTGTTTTTCTGGTTTGGACCTGTCCCTATACTTCATCAGGTATATAGTTGAGATCAGCTTTTGGAGATGATACAGATGAACCTGCTTTGTCCAGGTGTGTGTCCCAGTTATCCACCAAGATCTCTGACCCAGTCTATTCTTAGCAGAAATAGGCCAGTCTGAGAGATTTTGTGATCACTTGTAATGGGGCTTCATCCTGGCTTGGTGTAAGAACAGGTCCCCTTCTGGAAGGTGCCTGTTCTTAGCCTGTGTGCCAAAACGCAGTGGTACTTGCAGTACCATGCAGCCTGCTCTCTGGAATGAGCTCTGGGCTTGGGATGGGGAAGTTGGGAGTCACATAGCCCAGTCCTTGCTCAAACAGATTTGTGATGCCAAAACAGAGGCTCTTGGGAAATTCTCAGCTCCAGCAATTGGAAACACACTAGTTTCTAGCCCTCAGTGGTCACAGCTTCTCAGCTAGTATAATAGGGGATTTCCTGGAGTCTTCATCCAGCTTCAGCAATGAAACAGTCAAGGGAAGGAGTATGCAAGGGGATGGTATGACACAGGTATGACACTCTTCTCTGCCCATCTCATGGCAAAGAGCCTTTTTCTCTGCCAGCCATCCAGCCATCAGGGCCACAAAAAAGCCATTGGGCTTCTCAAGTCCTAGGGGCTAGCAGGTAGCTGGCCTTACTTGCAAGAGGCAAGTTAAGTGTCAACTCTATTACAACAGCTCCCAGGTGGTGACAAAAAGATCTCCAAGCCTCTGATGGTGGAACAACTTGAGTGGCAGCTGCAGACATGGGAAGTGCACAGATATAGCTGACATTGATGCATCCCTATGCTATTAAACTCTCCTGTCATGCTCCTTTTCTCTATGGAAAGCATTCAAACATGCTAGTGACACTGCACTAAAACAGAGGGGGGAGCACATGCTGTGACTGGCGCTGACTCACCACCTAACAGAGTCAAACCCCAGTGACTGGATTCATTAAGCTGTTCTTCCCGCCAGCTTCCAGCAAGATGTGATTCCTTTCCTGTCTGCTAGGTCAGTGCAACAGAAACCAGATCTGCGAGGAGCTGTCACACAACAAAGGCAAGCATGGTGAATACATATTAAAAATAACACCAGAAGCAATGAATGTTGGGTCCAATACAGCCATGCCTGCTGCATTAGCACAGCTCCTATTGTAATAATTGTATCCACTGCTCAGACAGCAGGTTATGCTGCCAAGTATCCCCTAAGGCTTTGCAAAGAAAATCAGTCTGGATTTTCCAAATTGCCTGTTCCCCCATTGCAAAAATGCTAGTGAAATACATACACAGGCTTGCAGTCACAGCTTATTCTGCTGTTTGTAATTACTTTAGTGTCACCTCGGATGCCCTTACTCTGCTTACCCCTTCCACAGGGACTGTTGTTTGGCTGTGGGTTTGTACAGCATCTCGCACAGAGATTCTGATCTCTGAGGCACACTGTAGTCGCAGCAGCGGAGTGATAATGAGAAATAACCCAACTCATTTGAGTATTTGAATAATTCTGGTCACAGAGAAACTGATGATAGCAGCTGTCACTGGTGTTTGAGGGCTTGTGAGCAGCCTGCCTGGGTTTGCAGTAGTGGATGGAGTGGTGCTTGGTGTGTTCTCCTACATTTGGTTGTGAAGTCAGGGTATCCTGCCTGAGGGTGAGTGAAAGACCTGATCTCACACAAGACCCGAATCTTTCACTTCTAAAGCCATGAGTGCTTATCAAAAACAAACATCTAAAATTCACCCACTCTCAGTGGGATCCCTCAGCCCTCCTGCTCCAGCCTCTTTTACCTTATTCCTTTTTGATGCTTTCCCTCTCTCAAAACCTCCTTTGTCATTTTCAATCAACTGAACCCAAGGTCTTATGCAGCAGCCTTTCTGGTGTTTGTCTTTGCAGCACGGACCAGGAGTCTTGGCCCAGTGTGCTGAGTGCCCTGAGAACTCAAGTCTTAATATATCAACTTCCTTTGGAGATCCAAAGAGGAGCATGAGCTATCCAAAGTTCACAAGCTCTTTTAGGGACTTCTAGCCAGGCTGTTTTCTGCCTTAGTTCTGTGTTCGATAAGAAAGTGGAAAAAAAGTTTCTACTCCGTAGCTGAAGGTAAATCTGCAAGGGGACTTTTCTTTCTTGAATGACTTTGTGGGGTTTTTTTTTGGTTGGTCTTTTTCCCATGCCTGGCAGTTCAGGGACCTTGTAAGGTCAGGCAGATTTGTGCTGACAGTCTTTCAGTATGCACAGCCAGTATGCCTGAATAGATGCCTGCAGCCATGTGCCTCCCTGCGAGTGTGTAGTTTACTATCTGGACATGAATCATGTAAAGAACAGGGGCCCAGAACTTCACCCCCTACACAGCCCCTTCACACCAACAGCACATGAAGAAAAACAGCTGATTCTCCATGTCAGGCTTTCAGAAGAAAGCCTTATCCTCCTTTTTTCTCAGAGAACAGAAAATAGAAGGAAAGAGTCAATACAGTAAACGGACAATATGGGGAAACTGGAGCATAATGCTGGCTGAGGGTAGAGAGCTGGAGGTTAACGGAGGTGAGTTCTTGGATGGGAGAGGAAATAATCTCTGTAAATGCTAGGCTCTCCATTATTTTTGAGTTATATCTGGTTAGACAGCCCCTCACAGAAGCAGTAATAACAGGAGAATGGAATAAAGATCCCTCCCACAGTAGCTTCTTGACTAAGGTAACAAGTAGCTGAGCTGGGATGTGCCTCTATAGCATGCTTCCGAAGCATTTATGTCATCCTGGGAATGGCAGGGAGTTGTAGTTGACAGCAGCCTTGCAGTGAAAGGCTACAGGAGGTGTGTACACAGATGAATAAATGCAGGCAGGAATATTGCAGGAGTGCAAATGTGCATACTATTACACTGATGGATGTACTGGGAGTGTTTGAGGACACATGAAGTAGCAAGAAGCATGGGACTGGGTAGCGCATAGGTAGTGGGGGTTTTGAACACGTGTAGCTAGCTGTGTGGATGTGTACGGGTGTCAGAGCAAGCAACAGTGTGGGCACAAGCCTTAGTGAGAAAACAAATTTCTCCCTTGGCACAGTGAAGTCTGAATTGCATACCTGAACATAACTTGCCGGTTACCTCCTGGACCAGAAGGAGAATGGATGTTTCCTTTGCCAGAAATGGTAATGCTGAAAAGCTCTGCAGCCTGAAAGGCAAAAGGAAAAATTTTCTGGGTGTGAAGGAAAGTGCTTTGAAGGTGTTGGATGCCTTTTTGTGCTGGGGCTATTAGCATTGCCTCCCTGGGTACCCCCTCCATGGCCCCTAGTGTCAGCAGACTGCTGAAGTTCAGCAAGCCCCAGAGCCTTGCCTCAGGGAGTGCAGCAAGAACTGACTCCTAAATATTTGCTTGGAGGTGTAAATGTGGTTCTTCAGCTGGGACCTGGGTCTGTTACAGCCCGGTGTTGCACACAGGATCTCCAATCTGTATTTGCATGGCCATCCCCATGAAATTACCCTGAGGCTGTGCCAGCTTCTCCCACCTGCCTGCGTGTCCGTACCTAGACAGAGGCAGTGGGGCAGCCCCGGTGCTTTTCCTGGAGCGTGCACCTCATTCTGTCACACTAGTCACAGAGATGGTCTTACTACAAAATCAATAGGTAGTTGTTCCCTGCTGTGTGTTTATGCTGGGGCTGGAGATAAATCTAACTCATTTGGATGAATACACAAGGGGAAGGAATTCAGAAAGGAAAAATGCCTTGGTGATGTTCAGTTTAGCTTGTTGTTATGCAACATCGTGCTGTAACCATAGCAACTCCCAGAGAAGCACCTTGTACAGACCTTTTCTTCTGATACGGGCTGGAAAGAAAATGCAATGGAAATGCTGGGTGCTTCTCCACACTGGGGCAAGTATGGGCTCAGTAGCCCAAATCTGTTCCGGTATCCTGTGAGTTCACTTTTGCAGCTTGTGTTCCTAAGACTGGTTATTTTCTGCAGTTATTGCTTCACAAATGGGTTGGGTTTCCCTGCTTTTCAGACTGGAAGCCTTTGCATTAAGGGGCGCTGGACAGAACAGCAATAAACTGCTGGGAACCCAACCAGGCAGTAGCTACATGGAGCTATGTTGTCCTGTAAGCAAAATAGCAAATTTGTTCTGTGTTACTATTCCTGGTGAAGGAAAGAGAAGCATGTCCTTGCCTGAGGCTGTAGCTGTTCCTGCAGGGTCAGAGCAATTGAAACTGTCAGAAATAAATACTCCCTAGTCTTACCAGTATCAGATTCTTATCACTTCTCCTGGGGAAATGGCTCCAAAGGCAAACTCCAAATGAAAGCAAATAAAATAGTGGAAAATCAGAGATGGGAATGAGATCAAAATGATGTCTTCCTGAACCAGCACAAAATGTGAAGCCCTGGGTGGCTGTCCCAGCAGAACCTCCTTTTCCTGGTCTCCAGCCTGCAGACTTGGCTGAGGTGGAAGGTGGGTTGCTAAGTCAGCTCTTAACATGATTCCTTACATACTTGGAATAGAGAAGTTTCCTTTGCATATTTTGAAACGTAGTACCTGCCAGAATGCAGCTTGAGGCACATTGTGTTTTAGAGGATGTCATAATTATCCTTTGTCACTGCACCAGGAAAGGGAGAGTTCTTGCTCCAGAGGTCTAATGCTTTTATTTGGAGGAACGCACAATCCATGGGATAACATAACAGACCGTATCAGCTGGAGACGCTACTGTGGAAGAGATAATTAAAGAGATTTTGAAGAAAAAGCAGCTTTCAAGAAGAATGAACATGCACAGAAGAAGGAGACTTGGAGTAGGATATGATAAATGTTTGGGATTAAGCATTAAACGCAGAAGGGGAGAGTATTCTGGATCATTCCTGAGGAGTAGGAGTGACTGACTATCCATCTGGAGTGTTTCACGGGTATGTGGGTGAAGTGAGCATGTTTCTGTCGGTAGTGCAGATGTGCTGACAGCATGCTGAAATAAGGATGCGCATCCTCCAGCCATAGCCTCTAAGGGGATCCCGAAACCTGTTGAAAGATAGGACAGTGGTTGACAGAGCTAGTTTAACCAGCCAGATTTGCTGGCTAGGTTTATAGTAGCTCATAGATTTTATTCTGCTTTGCTTTAAAAGTCATTGTGGGAAGATAGGTCTGTAGTTGAGAGCAGTAATTGCCCTCCAGGGAAAAGAAAAAGCCTGAAGGAGTTCTCCAGATGTGGAGCTGAACTGGAGGCAGTGACAAACAGCCTTGGCTGCTGTCTAGCCATAGGGGCATGGTGCTTTGCTTCTGTGTGAGCCCAGATTTGGGCAGTGGAGCTGTATGCTGGTCCCTGTGCTGCTTCACCTCTGACTGTGGAGCCTGAAGCTGATGGGGTAGAGCTGGTGCCTGAGCAGGACCACTGTACGGTCACTCCCTGCCGGCAGAAGCCCTTTCAAGCTCAGCCTCATCAGAGGCTCAGATACATCCTAATTAAATGAACTGCAGGTGCAGAGGTTGCTAAGCAACGCCATTATCATGCAGCAGCCATCCCATGCTCTCACCTGCTGGAGTTGCCTTCCCTCTCTCCCCAGGCAAAGTCCCCCCTGTGCCTCGGTTGACACAGGGAAATTTGCAGGGACAGGTTTGAAGCAGGAGCTGTTGCTTGCTGAGCCCTGTTAGCTTCTGTCTCCTTGAGAAACCCCAAGCAGGGAAACCGCTCTGGGGCTGGGGTAGTTTGTAGGTGCTTAAGAACTAAGCAGGCAAGCACAGTGTTGGGCTGTGAATGTGAGCTTGGGTGCAAGATGCTGGCCAGAGGTGACCTGGGAAATGCACCCGTTGATTTTCCTAGGCAAAGGCTAGAACAAATTCAGACAGCATCTGCAAACCAGTCCCCTTTGTCTTTCTCAATGAACTGCACTCATAGTTCATTAAATGTCTTCTAATCCATAAAACCTGTTGGTAGGACACTTGCAGTTCATCATAGGCATTACAGGGCAGCCCTGGCTGAGAAGCAGGCTCTCTGAGGGGCCTCCAGGGTGGGGCCAACAGTGAGGTGTGTGCCCCAAATGCACTGCACTGCAGCATCACCCAGGTATCATCCTCCTATGGCATCCTTCACTTTATCACCTGGAAGGGTTGAGTCAGCAGCAAATTACTTCCATTCTGTAGCTTTCTGTTCAGTGAAAGCCACAGTGCTGACAGCCCTGGGAAGAAAGCTTCCCAACCCCTGAGCAGGAACAGTTAAATACATTGCTGTTGTGAGCACTCATGCAGTTCCCACTAAGCCGGCCCTGAACGAGGGGGTGAGGGAGGCATTATCCTCTGCCCACCATGCCCCAAAGTTGTAAAGGATGGACTTCAGCAAAAAATCCAGCTCCTTGTATGTCACAAGAATGGAGTTCAAGAGAAAAGGCAGCTTAGGACAGCTGTGAGGTTATGTGGCAGGACTGAGAGACAGAGTACCGCTGTTCCTCCTGCCTGCAAGCAAGTTCTTTCCCTCTTCTCCGCCCCGCCCCTCCCCCCCTTTTCTGCCAGCTTATTTGCTCAGGAGTGGCTCCGAATATTAGGGCTATTCACAGTTAACCCAATATTCTCTCGAAGTTGAGGAATTTAAGCAGCTAAAGTCTCAGCAATTGCCTCAGACTGTCCTCTGAAGTCCTAGGCCATGGATCGATTCTGACCAAAGATTGTACTTTAGGTCAAACCTGTAATAACAGGGAGGGCTAATATTTATCTGCTATTAAGGCTAAGTAGGGGACAGGCTCCCACTCTCCTTTCTTCTGCAAAAATGGTGAGGTTCATGTCCTGTGTCCCACGTGTGAGGAGAAGCTGTGCTGCTGGGCAGGTAGGTCCTGCAGATGATGCTTTCACCCCCACCCAGGCCCTATGTTTCACCTGTTAAGCAACCTCTGATAAGGTGCTTAGTCTTTCCATGCCTTATTCCTCCATCTGAAGACTCAGGGTAGAAATGCCAACCAAAACAAAAAAGTGCTTGGGGACACCCAGGTTCAAGAGCTCAGTCTGCTGCTGATACATGACAAAATGTTGTCTCTCCTTTGAAGTGCTGTTGTGGAAGATGTGAGTTTTGAGTTTCCTTCCCCAAACCAGAGTTTTCCACCACTACTTCTGCCATTTTTTATGGCAAATTATATTTAGTCATTAACTTTTATTACAATAATAATTTTTTTATTAACTTTGAGGGAAAACTGTTTCCCAGGTGATCATTCTTCCATAGAGTTCCAGACCAGCAGCCCACAGACTCACTCACTAAATTGAACTTCCTTCTGCCAGTATTTCATTGGCAGTAAATCCATCCATGCTGCCTTGTCCTGCTTTTATAAAGCCATGAAATTCCCATGCATTGTCAGTGAAATAACCACAGTAAAGAGACGTATTAAACAGAGATTGAAATTCAGTCTGAGACATTTGTGTTGCTTGGATCAAGATAATCAGTTATTGATACCAGAGAGAGAAGAGATTTGCAACATTCGGTGAACAGCTACTAGCTTAACTCTACAGAGAACAAGTTAGAAAAGAAGCAGGGTTTTTTCCTTTGGTATTTGCCCACTATCTATAACATTCCTGAATTTCTTCCAAGCTCAGGGAGAGTGGCAGAAGATAATCTCTTCTTCACCAGTGCTCCAGACTTAGCTGTGGAGGATAGCAGCACCCAGGGACTTTGCTTGTGGCCTAATCTGCTGAATGTTGCAAACTGCCGTACTGACCGGCAGGCTCTACCACATCTAGGGCTCTACTTGAGACCTATTAGCAGAATATCTGAATGCCCACCAGCACAGTGGTGTTCTTCATTGAACAACAGAGTAATTGTCCCTTCCTCCTCTCTTCTTTTCCCACAGGGGAGAAGACTGCAGCATGTTTGCTCAACTGTTCCGTTCACTGTTGCTTATTAGTAAAGCTGAGGTCAGGAGCTGTGTCTTTTCTGCTCTTGCTGAAGGTTGTTGGTGTGTCTCGGGCATTATAATTGGTTAGCGATGAGAAACAGTGCATGTCCTCCAAATATAGGTGAGTTTAGGTTTTTGTGTGGCAGGGTATGATATTCTTAAAAGAAAATTCTCAAAGGAAAGCAGACACAGAAATTATTCCATGCAGTCAGAAAACCATTTTCTCAGTTCAAGCACAACAATAACAAAAGCGAGTTAATAATAAAGTAGTTGAGCTGCCCTTGTTATTTGCATTATGGAATTATTTGTATTAGTGGAGAGTGCCATGCTGCGGAGTGATGCACGTTAGCATGAAAAGATCCAGTCAGTGCACCCAAGATTCTACAGTCCCAACAGGCAGAGGAGGGGAGGGAAAACAGTGTTGCAGACAGATACCAGTCTCTCCACCAGGCCAACAGCAGAGCTGAGCACTGATGCTAGCTTTACCACTATTTGAGACTGGCAGCAGCACTTAACATCCATGTTTTTTCTCTGTTTTGTTTTGAATGCAAAGTTGTGAAGAGATTTGTGGGCTCTTGTTCATTGCCAGGTTATAATTGGGTCCTTCTCGATATGTTTGTGCCTTACCACAACTCCCTGTTAATTTTGGGTTTTGTGCTTAATTAATAGTGCCTGGGTATTTGATTTTGTTTGTTTGTTTGTTTGTTTTCTTTTAAACACATTTGTGATGACAATAAATTAAAATGCTTTGTGATGTTTGACAAATGCAATTTTTCAGGTTTTTTTTTTTTACACACAGAGAAAGATTGCAAACTAAAAAAAAAAAAACAAACGAGCCATCAACTCCAGAATGCAAGAAAGTACTTGACAAAGTGCATTTTATCAACAGAATGAAATTAGATACCTGTCAAAATACATTTGTCCTCAAAATAACTATTCATACATTTCATTTTCCTGCATAAATAGATATTCATCTGCTCTCTTCTGTCTGTCATTTGCTACTCACAATCCAGCACTGACTGTGGGAGGGAAATATTTAAAGACATTTCCAAAGCAATAGGCAGGCTGGGTTTATATAATTTCCTCTGGTTTTCTTAGCACCGTTCACTTTATTACAAATGAGAAGGGAAACATCTATTTAAAATCAATCCAATAATACTGTGTTCCAAAACATTAATTCCTAACTGCAAAACCCTGTTTGGATTCAAGCAAGCTCTCTGTCAAATGAACAGCTTTTGTGATTTTTGCTTTCCCAGGCAGGGCAGAGCTGCTTTTGGTGGTTAGGGAGGCAGGGAGATCCAGGGATGTTTTAGCTACAGCCTCAGGGGAAAAGACTGTTGAATGGGAGCAAGGGAACATTTGAAAACCCTTTTCCAAAGGCTGGATGCTGCCAGGTCTGTTACACTTGATTTGTTTGGAGGGCTGAGTGCCTTTTGGTGAAAGACAGACTGGGAGTGCTGGTAACACACACAGAGCTGGAAAATTAATTGGCCCCAGGGAGGAAGGCAGCCCTTGCTGTTCCATGGCTGAGTATAGACCTGAGCAACCCCTGTGTGCTGGGAGCTCGGCAATCTTAACTTTGCACAGGCTGAGGGGAGGCACAGTTGCTCAGCAGCAAGAGGCATGCTCAGAGCTTGTCCCTCATATCAGTGCCAAACGCAGAATTGAGTCTCAGGGTGCAGCCTCTTAATGGGTCATCCATCCTCCCTCGGTGAGTATCGTACTTCCTTAAAACACTTGAGCAGTTTATAGGTTAAAATTTCCACTGGAAACAATTTGGAAGGTATCTGCACCAGTGCAGTTGGATATTGTGAGCTCTTTGATGAGATGGCAGGAGAATATCAAAAGCAGAGTTTCTGGCTTCTAGTGGTGTTTCTAGCTAGATCAAAACTACAAAGATCCTGGATATCACATGAAAAAACACTTTGCAGCACAATCTTAGGGCCAGTGGGATTTTGAATTCAATGTGTTTTGGATCCAGCCTTTATAAAGCAACGTTTTAGATAAAAAATGGCTAAACTTCCATACCCTGCTTCTGAGATTTGGTAGCTTTGCCCTCTCCCCTACTTTGTATGACATAGGCAGCTACTCTCAGGCAATCCTTAGAGGGAAAGGAGCAGATCATTTACAAGTTTTTCAAAGTATACTGACTGCTTTTTAATTTGGCAGTTGCAGCCCATCGTGAGGGGCTGCTAATAAAATTTCATATCTTGTTAAATCTTCCAGTATAAGTAAAGTGCATCTGAAAATCTTGCAGATAAAAGAACCTTTAGACCAAAAGGAAAAACATTTGAAACACTGCAGAACCAACAACACTCATTAGCATATGCTTTTCTTCTATAATGGTTCTCAAGAGTAATGCAAACAGATTCAACACTGTGAATATCAAAGAAACTCACTAGCAGTTAAAGAAAAACATCACTCGTGACAAAATCATGGTGTCAAAACACCTTTCCTGGAAAGGTGCTAAGAGCATGTGTGTATGTGAGGCACAGCTACAGTGCTGTCAGTCCAGACCTTGCTTTGTTACATTTGTCTGGACAGGAGTACAAGTGAGGCTGCAAAGCAGGTCTGGGGAGCTGGACCCTTGGAGCACCTGAATTACTGTGTTTTTTCACCTCCTAATAGGTAGGTCTAGGAGACCAATCGGCTTGGTGTAGCTGCTTCTCTGCTGCTTGGCACCACATGTGAGTGTATGTCCACATGTGCAGAGGGTAAAATTGCTACAGGAGTTCGGATGCCTGTGCTGGAGGGGTCTCAGGCTAGAGAAGGAAAGCACCAACATGACACAGATGCCAAAACGGTGCAGCTCCCAGCAGCAGAGAGCTGAGCTCTGTCCTCTGGTAAAACCCTCCAAACTCTGCCCTGGGCTCCTTGCCTACGAGGGAAGAGGGGCTCTATGCCAGATGGCCCTCTGCACTGACAGACAAGGAACCATCCATCATTTTTAACAACTTCTATCCTTAGAAATATTTAGTCCAGGACCTTTAAAGGGTAAATTCTGTTCTTAAGGTCCTCAGAGACCTTAATGAGTTTGGAAATTGAGGAATTAATGAACTAATGTGGATAATGATTGCTGCCGATTAAAAAACCTCACATTCCCAGGCATTTCATGTCCAAACTGAGGAATATACTGAGCAATAGACTTTAACCTGGAATTTTTAAAGAACAGTTTACCTGGGTTTGGGTTTTTTTCTGTGTTTTTCATTAGGGGGGCCTCCAGGCCTGACAGTTTTGCAGTCTCTGGTGCAGCTTTTCTGGCATTTGAGAAATTTGCTCTTCAAGACAGAGACAGTCAACAACAAGGCAACATTTACTAAATTCACTCCAAACTTCACCCTTGACAATGGCTGTTCATATGCAAACAAAACCTGTCTGAAGATGACAGGGAAATGTGGCAACTTTGTTTTCATAGGGAGGCTGCTCTGCTGCACAGACTAATTAAAAATCAGCATAAAGTACAAGAAGCATAGATCTGAATCAAAACCACATGCTACTAATCCTGAAAGTAAAAGAATTTGTATCAAGGCACTTGGGCAACTCTGAAGATGAAAAACCCTGGATCGATTTGTTTATAGACTTTCCTTTGTTCCTCACTACTGCAATATCTAAGCATATAGGTAATGATTATTATGGTTAATTTATTTTTATCTATTGTTATTAGAAGCTTGACTACAAGCTTTGATTCCCACATTCTATTGCTACAAAATGCAAGACAGGTAACGATGGTGACGGGTAAAAAGAAAACTAGCCTGTTAAATCACTTGGGACACTCTTCAGTGCATATAGCCAGCCTTTTTAAAGATGGTCAGGCAATAACGATGATGTAGTGGTGGTGGAGGCAGTATACTCTGGAAAATCTATGTATTTCATTTCCATACCTAAGTATCAACTGTTGGAAAATCAAAAGCCAGCTGTAGATGCTGAGCTATTTGGCAGGTTTAATCATTGGGAGAACATGGTCAATGAATTTAAAGGCTGTTCTACATACAAGGGTTGCATCTGTTTAAGCTGTTCTTGACCTGCATAGCACAGACACAGTTACAGCAGTAGAAATTTGACTGTCTAAAGATAGCTACTCCTTTATGAAAGGATACATAAGATATACTATATCTATGCTTATAGATATAGATGTCTATATGTAGGGCATCTTCATATTATTGTAGTGGCGACCACATGGTGGCATGTTCTGCTAAAGGTAAAATATTTTATCCCTAAACTACACAGTGGCAGGCTTACAAACCTGGGAAAGGTTGAAACCTGGTTTAGAGCCTACCAAATCACCCTTGTACAGAGTGCCTTTGCCTGTCTTCTGGGCTACAATTCAACACCATCCCAGAAAGCCTGGTCTATCCCTGCAGCCTTGGCCAGCAGCCAGCTCAGCGTCACCTGCCAGTTTCCAGAGAGCCTGCAGTGTGGGGATGGAGCATCTCGGCTGCATGCACGTTCCTAATAATTCAAGCAGTGATAAAGGAGGCCACCAATCACTTTTACATTAAATTATTTTGGGAGGCCAGGAGGGGAGAGTAAAACAGATAGCAGAGCCCATCCTGTGGCTTATGTACATACTTGCAAATGGGTTCTGTATCTAATGGAGGCAGATGAGCAATGCAGAAAGCTGAGGAGCGCAAGAAAAGGGGCCCTGCAAACTCAGGCTCCAGGAGTTCTTTGGTTCTCTGAGAGTAAATCCTCCTAAACCCAGTGGGTTCACACCTTCCTGTAAAGACTCAAATAGACTAGAGACTCATGCAAGTGAAACCCAGGGAGGTGGCTGAGGTCTCAAGCTTTGGAGCAGGATTTGATTTGGGGAAGCATCAAACATGACAAACTGTATTTATTATCTGTGTGATGATAGCCTGAGCTGAATGTGGCCTAGCATTAGGCAGAGGATCTGTCTCAAGAAGCTGACAGTCTCAACTGACTTGGAGGGGCAAGGAGAAAATGGCAAAAGGAAGAGGTGTTTTTGCCTGCAAAGGTATTGAGAGTCTTGTCTTCCCATGGGAACGAATGAGGAATATAGATAGCAAGATGGGAATTTGGTACTTGCCTTTTTTGATTTCCCCAAGCTCACAGAGCAGCTCCACAGCAGAGCCAAGACTGAAGCATCTGTGACAGGTAGGTGCCTTAACCATGGCCAGGAGCTCCCAGCCAGAATTGTTGCCAGTCCAGGGCCAAGCACATGGGATTTCTGTGGAGAGTGCCGGTGTTTCCTTTCTGGGCTGAAACAACTGGATGTTTTTAGCATTGTTTGTTATTGAACGTTCCTTGGGGAACGTGAGCAACTGACATGTGGTGAAAATGAAGTAAAAATAAAAAGAAAGCATACATGCAAAGAGTCCTGCAGGAGACAAGATATGAGACTATCGTTTCTCTTGAACCAGGTTTCCATTCTTTAAGTTGAGGGCTCTGCCCATTGAAAGCAAATGTCC
Source organism: Fulmarus glacialis (assembly GCF_000690835.1). NCBI lineage: Eukaryota > Metazoa > Chordata > Aves > Procellariiformes > Procellariidae > Fulmarus > Fulmarus glacialis. Next base: position 25,313 of record NW_009225844.1, read on the forward strand.
GCTGTGATCAGAAGACCACATCTCTCTCTCCTGACCTGGCAGTTGCCAAAGTGCTTAAAGGATGATTATGTATTGCCATTGTTTGTCAGTCACTCCAGGAGAAGTGAATGACTGTTGGGTAGCAGAAGGCAAAGGGAATAACCTGACATGGGACAAAAGCATTTCTTCCCAGTGACTGCACTAGATTTAAAGTCAGACCCCTAAGGACTTCTGTAAGGCCACAGAAAGATCATTTCAACACCCACATGTGAGTACTTTTTGCACTGTGGTACCATCTATGGGCCCTGAGCTGAGATCAGGGTGATTTGGGGTTGAGGACTTGAGTTCCCAGTAGGCAGCTGTGCCCTGAAGATCTCACAAACCAGATAAAATAGGTGAGAAATGAAGGTGGCCAAGGATAAACAGCAGATCTGTAGCAGAGCGGGGAAGACTCATAGTACCTGGGCCATTCCTGTCCCACACTGGACCACATGGTGCTAAGTCAAGCCAGGCCTGACAAAGGGAATGAGTCTAATTCAATTCCAAATGTGTTTTTATTCTCATTGAAGTTAACATTAGAAGGAATTACTATCTAGAAAACTTTGCTATCCTGATATCTGTCAAAGCTTATCAGTGTTACTTATTTATTAATTGTGGGGACTGTTATTTTACATGTCTATTAACTGTTACCTCCACCCACAGTGCTACATAGAATAATAAACAGGCAATTGGAGGGAAATTCAGCCTTTTTCCTCAGTCTTTTTATAGCAAAAACTGCTGGTTTGGCCCTGGTTGCAGATTACCTCCTACTTTTACTGGTGCAGGCACTTTGGAGTTTCAGTCCTACCTAGCACTACTTCTGCATTTAATGGGCTGTCAGGTTTTCTCTTGTTATCTTTAGGTCCAGCCTGAATAACTTGGCCATAAACATTCCACCTGGGCTAAGGCTGTGTCCAGCAGCAAACAGAATCACAGAATCACAGAATCATTTAGGTTGGAAAAGATCTTTAAGATCATGGAGTCTAACCGTTAACTTAGCACTGCCAAGTCCAC
>NW_009225845.1:0-1373 GCF_000690835.1 Fulmarus glacialis
TCTGGTCAGGGCTGCGCCAGCCCCGGAGCTACCCTGCCGCCTCTCTGGCTGTGGCACCCAGCCCTCCTTCTCACTGTGCTGTCGGGGAAATGGTGAAGTGTAAAATACCATTGGTTTTGGTAACTTCATGCTTTCTCTGAAGGCGCATCAGCTCCTAGGGCTGGGAGAAGTTTGTCTGTATTTCCACATTCAGAGTGGTTTGCAAATACCTCATCCTTCTGTCTTCGTGTTAAATGTGTTTGAGTGCCCGTGGAAAAGGGGAAAATGGGAATTTCTCAAAGTGGCAGAGGCCCTGGCAGCCAGTCCGAGTGTTCGGTACTCAGTTTGTTGGTTATGAATTAGAACATTTTAATTTCCAGTCAGTACAGCTTTCTCATCATGGATCGGTAAGGTTGTAGATTCATTCAGACTGCTTGAGAAAGGTAGTGACATGTAAACTAGGAGTATCCGAAAGGCCCCGTCCAGCCCGATGCGGCTGCAGGCAGTGCCAGCACTGAGCAAGAGTCAGCAACAGTTTGCAGGGCTGAAACCCACCTTCCCGGCAGTCCAACTGGCCAGGATCTGCAAATCTGAGTTTAAACCAGCTGTGCAAAGAGCTGGGGAGGCCAATCCAGGCAATATCTTCCCCTTGGAAAAAAAAAAAAAAAAAATTAAAAAGAGCTCTTGGGCAGCTGACCGCTAACAAGTCTATGAAAGAAGCAACACGGTTCAGTGGAAGAAATGCCCCCAAGGGCAAAAAGAAACAGAAATTGAAACCAGATGACGATCAACCTTAACAAAGCCTTTTGTGATTCATTGTTTTCTTTCAATTTATAAAATGTCTTGTAATAGTTGATAACATTATTGACTCAATTTCCATAACAAAACTACCTCGTGTGACATCCTGTTTATCATCTCGAAGGGATTGTGTGAAAAACAAAATACTGCCAGTGTTGTTGCCAGCGAAGAACAGGGGGTGCGATGGCTGGAGTTTTTTCCCTTCCCGTGGGTTGTGGCTTGGTTCCTGTTACTGCCGCAGCGTTTCAACCTGTGGGTGATGGTTTTGACTTTGCATCCCAGCTGGACCCCCGGGAAGGCGTTGGGCTGCGCACGCCGTGCTCTCACCCAGCGCCGATGTGCTGCGGCAGTGCACCGCTGCGGCCACTGCTGCACCAGGCTGCTGTTCACAGCGTGGGCAGTGTCCTGCGGCTGCGGCCGTGTGTCCCTGCACGGTGAGAGGTCTGCGATCCACTGGGGAGGGCTGAGCTCCGGCATCCCTCCCCGTGGAGTGCAGCCGTGGCGCGGGACATGGCTCTTGCCGGTTTGTTTTTTTTTGGTGCCCATCAAGCCACGGGCCCGGTTCCAGCTCTGTCCTGGTGCAGACATGATGCAGA
>NW_009225846.1:0-22472 GCF_000690835.1 Fulmarus glacialis
ATATATATATATAGCTATATATTGTGATTTTGATATATTTGTATGAACGACGTTTGAACTTTTAAGCCTTGTGAGCAAAGCACACAGATTTTTATCGAAGCAAAGAGAAAAACATATTACGCATATAGGTGTCTAATTAATGGCTATATAGCTACATGAGTGAGCGCTGGCACAGGTAGCCCAGTGAGGCTGTGGAGTCTACATCCCTGGAGATATTCAGAAGCCGCCTGGACACGGTCCTAGGCAACCAGCTCTGGGTGGCCCTGCTTGAGCACAGGGTGGGACAAGATGGCCTTCAGAGGTCCCTGCCAACCTCAGCCATTCTGTGATTCTGTATTTAGCCGGTACTAAATAAAGCTGAGACTGAAGAAAATCTAGCATCATTAACACAGAAAAAAAAAATTTTAAAAAATAAAAATATCTACAACTCCAGTTTCCTTGGCAGTGTCAAATAGCAAATACTTAACAGAAAGGTAAATGACAATAACTATGACATATAAATTAACAAGTTTTCTGTTTGATTTTAATATCTACAGAGCTTGTGCACAGTAGAGCTAGCATGACAAGTTAAAGGGTTACTGCATTTAGAAACCATCTATTTCTTTCTTATTTAATAGCTGTTACCATCATGTTTAGCTGCTGCTGCTTCTCCTGCAGATGGGAATTCATTGATATGATTAAATTTGATGGTATGATAATGTATGGTAATCGTGATTAATCAGAAGCCCACTAGCAAATGGAGGATGTTGGGTATTATGTCACCTGCATTTTAAACTGCATTCCCTCTATGCCAGCCTGACAATATTTGACAGCTGGAGGGATCTCATGCTGCATCTGCTTGCTACTACTTATAGATCTGATAAGAGAAAGTGCCCATCATTCCTTCACTATCTTAAGTGCTGTAATTATAGGGCTTTGCAGTCAAGTTGTGAAAACAGTTAAGTGTTAAAAACGAAAGCTTTTTGCTAGCTGCTGAACAAGCTCTGTCTCACATCTGCAAGGGCTATAATCTGAAAGAAATGTAATTTGATGCAGCATTCTCATTCAAACATGATTTGCATGAAATGCTGTATAAAGCACTATCCAAGAAATGTCAATCAACACCACCTGATACCATGTATCCTGTTAAATGAAAACAAAATGCCTTCTACACTACCTGTGATCTGCCACTGCTACACAGTAATAGAGTGAAAATTTCATTTACTGTTACTCATTATAGTAAAGCCATAGCTAAAGCAGAATAATTGTGAGGAAGTAGGAAAATCATTTTCACAAGCAGCTTTTTATTTCTAGTAACAGTTTGTCTCCTACATGTATACTGTTGCAAATATGTACTAGTTACTAAATACCATTACTTACTAAATATCAGCTTAAAACAACTGCCTGTACTCAGATGCAGGACTGTTTAAATTGTCCTTACTGTGAGTACTGGAGAATATGAGCCACAACCTTAGTAAAAGTTGCTAAAACCCTTATTCACTCATAGCAACTCACAATCGAATTTGAAATAATGGAAAAAAATTGTACTCCCTATTTGCATTTCCCACAACAAACAGCGAACACTATTGCAAGGAGTTTTGTTTTCAAAAGCACTGCAAATTTCTGCTTCTACATACTGCAAGAGGTGTTTACATAAAGGCACACCCACACACCCACGTACATTGTAATATCCATTAAACTGACCCAAGTTTGCTAAAATGGTGTTGTAGGCTGATCCAAGTCAGTCCAAGGGCCACTTTGGGGAAAAAGCAGTAAATCGTGTTCTAATGTACCTTTCATAATTAATTTGTATAGCACTAATACACTGTTTGTCTAAGAAACGTTTCAAGCAAGTGGCAATGAAGCCAGTGACCTCTGTTCTGAGCAACAACTGGGCACCAGAGGTTTAAAAACCTCTCACAGATTAAAGCATAAAGAAGTACTTAGAAGCAGTGTATGAATTTCAAACAACACTTGAAAGCTCAGAATTCGTCAAACTAGAGCTTTCAGAAATGGTGAGAAAAACTGAATCAAGACTAATCAACTGCCTTTCACAGCATCTGTTTAAGACAACACCTGATGTCCTGGAGATCACATGGAAGCATGCTGAATGGGAATATAAAGTTTACTAAGGTTTTTGCAGTTTAAGGGAAAAAAAAAAATCAAGTATTCTTTTGGGATAAAGATGATTTTCAAAGGAAATTGTAAGGTAAGTTCCAAAACCAACTCACATCAAAACCCCCTGGGAACTGAAAAGACATGCGATGTAGAATATTCACAAGGACCTGAGGACAAGTTGCTCTATTAAAGTCTTATTTTTATACTGAATAAAACATAACTTATGTTATACAATTCAACTTTTTCAGACTTTAATCCAACAGTTACCTAAAAGGTACCCAGTGCACTAAGGTGTCCTATCAGAGGAGAAAAGCTTTGTGCATTAAAAAGCATCAAAGCCTCCCTGCAATAAATTAGTCAGGCAGACACTAGTGCCAGTTCAGCTTGTGCTTCGTGCCACTTCAGACTATTCCTAACTGCAGCTATGAAACTCAAGTTGACTAAAGTTAATAAAATGTGTCTGTGGGATGGACATCTGCCCAGCTCACCCCACGCCCAGGGTGTCAGGTTAAGGACAGGAGCTAAAGCAGAATTTATCCCAATTTCCTGAAAATTCCCCTGGATAAAGATGCACAGCTGCGTTAACAGGCTCTGCTCTCTCTGCAGCAGTTTCAGAAGAGGATCCAGGGCAGAGACAGAGGGGGAATGGCCTCAGATCTGAGGAATTCCTGTCTTCTGCCTTGAGCAGTGTGAGGCAGGTTCTCCCAACCTTCCAAATGCCCCACTCCAGCCCCAAATTTGGATGCTAGGGTTACCTCACAATTTCTGGCTGAAGAATGTTGACAGTGAAAACACCTTCCCTCTGCCACACTCTATCCCAAAGTGGGCATGACAACACTCGTTCCACTTCTATGTTCTTAAAAAATTGCAGAGGTACCACATATGAGTATTACTTCAGTGTTCATTAAGTTAAATAAATGATGTTTGAAGCAAGAAGTCTTTATAAATTTTTCTTCAGGCAAACACTGAAATATTTCAGACACAGAAGGTGCTGGTGGACCTGCATAAGGGATGAAAAACTCTGGACCATCAACTTAGCTCGTAGTTTCATATTAAGTCATGATCTGGCCTCTATAATAGTCAGTTAGCAGCAGCCTACATATAAAATGTTTAGAAACACCTCTTCCATTTTCTATTTAATTTCTTCTTCCCTTGTTTTACCCCACCCTGCTTCACAGAACGCAGGAGTTGAAAGAAAAATTAGCCCAGATAACAAACACTAGAGGACAAGAACCACAATGGTCCCTCTTGTGTAACAACAAAAACCATAGGCTCTGTACCTGCACTGGGGCATCCACAAGAATCAATAATTTGATCAGAAAACATGTGAAAAGTTCAGAAGACCCATACAATTAGTTTATGAATAAAGTATGTCACTCTCCTTCAGTCCCCAAAGTAGACTGTTATTTGTGAAATACCAACTGTGACACTGAGACAGGAACTCAGAAAAAGGCATCTTAACCACTTTAAAGCAAAGGCAGATGATAAAGCAAGACCTTCAGAAGGACTCTGCCAAAGAGGTTAGCTTAATCTGTTCTTTAAACAATTTAAAGAAAACATGCAGCTGCACTTGCACAGTTCCACATTAATTCAAATACCTGGAGAAATATCAGCATCAACTACAGCCACCTGAAAAGTACTGTGCAATTCAGACAAGCATAGAAGTCTTCGCAGAACTCAGGTCTTTAACTCCTAGTTACCACAAGTTCACCACATTTCTCAGCTATAACATGCCTCAGATCCACTATTTATTCAGTCCTAACCAGTTGAATATAGCTCTCAAACACCATTCACACTAAGTCACCTTGAATGCTTACAGAATAAGAGACAGACAACTTCCTTGCTTGATTCAAGATTACTGTAAATGTTAAAATAACTCTAAGTAGGGAACACAGATGCATTCCATTATGTCCTTTCTAGTACTTCCTCTCTAAACAATTCAGGAGTTAAGCTTTAAGTAAGAAGTAATTGAACAATGAGCCCTATCCTGAAATATTAAAATTTAGATTCAAGGTTATGTAAATTTAATCAGTCCCAACTCCAAGCAGGTTCAATCCTGATCAACATTACCCTGATTTAGTACTACATTGTTTCTTGTAATTTAGAACTCACGCCAATATGCTAACACATTCATCACAACTTTGTTCAACTCTTCAATTACATCGTTCTGCAAAAGGCTGTAAGAATTAACCATTACATGGTTACAAGTCACTTCATTAGCCCTAAATTAATAACACCTGGTTTCCAATGGATTTATGACTTGCAATTGATTAGCTCTGATTGAAGCTCTTCCCATGTTCGGAGAACACACAGGCTCTCTGAGAGGTTTCTCTCCCAGATAAGATAGGAACTCAGAGGCAATTTTTCCTTCAGTTAGGGCACTAGCCGCTTTTAGGTCTCTCCCTTGCAAGAATTTCAGTACCTTTAACGTTTCCACCTCTGCCACATTCAATCAAAATAAACCATCCATTTCAAAGTTAAAGGGGAAAGCGGGCCACAAATACTTAGTTCTAACCCCACAGTTTTTTAGAAACAAAGTGATCAGAAAAATCAGTTGACTATTATCCTTTGATTAGGCAATCCTAAAAACAAGAGCAAATTCAAGTTACTACATATCCAGAGATTCTTTCTACAGTGAGGAAAAGGATGAATGAACTATAGTCTGGAATACTTCTTTGATCTTTTTCAAATGGCTTGTCAAAGTTGTCTAACCATTGCTGTATTGCTATAAGTCAACATTTATACATAAACAAGTGAATTATAATGGCACAAAGGCATTTGACATGTAACAGAGCAAAAAAGGTAGTTCTGCAAGATAAAACGTTCAAGTCAGAAAGTAAATTTGTCTTCAGCTCAAGAGCTAACATACTATATTTAATAAAACAAACATGAGATATGTACAGAGTGACACGTAATTCCTAATCCTAGTATGACTGATAACCTATGCAAAATTTATAAAGTTCTTTGTAAGGGAAGTCCATATTATACCCATTTTATAACTCACTGAGTCATGGAAAGATTAAGTAACTTTCTCAGGGTCATATAGCAGGTTACTAGCTGAAGTAGAAAAAAAAAAAACAAACCAACCCACACTCAGGGCAACCAAATCATAGTACTGGATGCTCTTGGTTAAGCCAGCCGTCCTCCTCTTTATGAAAAAAGAATTACACTGACTCTTTGCTAGTGCATTGCTTACATAAAAAGGCAGCAAGCAGTCAAGTATTTTCCTTCAGGGAAAAGGAGCAAGAGTCCTACCAAAAATGTTCAATCTATTTTATTCCCTTTTGAAAACTGTTGCATGCAAGATTAGCTACATTTGCAGTACTTCTCAACTTGCAAAACCAAAAGTGAACAGAATTAAAATCTAATTTCACAGTCAATTTAAAAAAATTAATTTCCAATTTTTCTACACTGATGGAAACACACTTCAAAGATGTCAATTACAATGCCTTTACAGATATTCCTTGTCCTCCAATTTCTCTTCCATCCCAAATTATGTTTATTGGCAAAGCAACTTAGTGTCAAAGGAAAACAAATGCAAGATACTTTTTTCATAAAAAACAATTAAAATTACTTTTTAAATGTTAGTAAGGTCTCCACATAATACTAAAGGCTGCTGAAGAAAACTATTTCCTCTGAAAACCGCAGTATTTTTTAATAGAAAACCATCTCCGATTAAAGTGTTGATGATGAAATTATATAACATGAATTTACTTGATGAAACTGTGGTTTTACTGCTTAACCTTTTTATACTTTGCAGAAGAAACATGGCAATTTAAAAACTCAGTTACTGCATGAAATAGGGACATCACAATTCCTCAGCTAGATGTCCTGTATGAAAAATACCCTGCATCAAAACCAACCAGATATGCACATGGCAATCAAAAGTCACAGCAGGTTTCTGAAACCTGCTTCTTTCAAATACATCTGATCTCTATGCAAGTTATTTATTGTGTGATACTACACAGATGTTCACAAACATCTACTTTCCTCCTTCAACACTGCACACATTAACAGAGGATAATTTTCATATGTTTTATATATTTGGGAAACTTAATATATGAGTCTTCATTTGAAAATATTTAAGGCAATATTGCACAAATTATTCTTTTGCTTATTTTGATACTCTGCAAATCACTTCAACTAAAAATTTAGGACCACAAAATTGCGAAGTGATGGGAAAAGGTCTAGAAGTATGCACTCTCTCCATTCACAGAACTAAAAACAATTATCAAGTGAAATGAGGATAGTGAAGCAGCTTTGTTTGTTTTGGAAGTTCGAAACATACGAGAAAGCGAGGTCATGCAATGTCATTCCATTTTTTATATAAAAATATGAGAGCATTTAAATGCCTGAAGGAATGATAAAAACGAAATTTTGCTGATTTTTACAATAAAAATATATATACTGCTTTTTAAGCTTAGGGATTATTTCAAATAGCCTTTTATTATACCAAATAAAATAAGGATTCTATTTATACAGAAAGAGTCAAGTAATAAAATGAAGCCCATATTCCTTAAGACAAGATGCATTCATGCCTCTCCCACTGGAGAGACTGGTTCAACAATTTTACAGTTAAACAGAATTAATTCTACTCTCAAAAATCCATTGACCTTAAGCTTTTAACAAACATTTTCAACTGCAGAGTGTATTGTCAATATTTACAAATCCTTAAAATTGTATTTCACTAGAACAGCTTTTATTTGCTATATTAATATTTCCTTGCAAATGTATGCTTATCCATATCAGAGAAGAAGAAACAGCTGCTACTCACAGGAAATCTCTGGGGTCCTACAGCAGGTCTTGGCTGGGCTGGAACTGGCAGCAAGGGCACTGAAACAAGAAGCACCTTTTAACACCATTTGTTTTACCTAACAGTTGTTGCTGTTATTTCCAAAAGCCGTTGCAATAAGAAGCCATGATTAAAATCTGCTACATTTACCCTCACATGTAACAGTTCCTACAATTAACTTTAAGTAACCATTCCCTCCTCCACAACATGCAACAGTGCAATTAGGATTCTCCTAGTTAATTCACATAATTTAATTCTGCATTTTTGAGAATTAAATTGCTCCTTGTTGCAGGAAGGAAAACTAGAATACTTACTCAGCCAAAGACATCTCTTAGACAAAGCTGACAGAGACTCTAACAATAATTTCATGTTTCAAATAGAAGAGTACATGATTAATTTGCCTTCTCAGCTTCACACCCCTCAAGATTTCCTAGGTATGTCCCAGTCTCACCACCAACCATGGGCATGAGAGGCTCGATCTGGTATAAATCACTGTTCATAAGAGGGTGAAATGAGGCAGACAGTGGCAATTAATAGCAAGCAAAAACTACTTAGGGTGGCCTTGCCACCATAATGGTATAGGCAACTATGATCACTGTGCTGATCTCAGATGAAAGACTGCTATTTCATAAAGAAACACCAAGAAGAATTAGAAGACCCTCTTCCTGAAAAATAACTTCCAAAATTAGGATTTCAGGGGCATTAACCTGGATGACTTGTCCATACAACTGCATTTCAAAAGACTAGTCACAAAAAAATTTCCCAAAATATTCACTTTGTATTATGGCATAATGCACAAAGCATCTACTGCTGGATCACCTTGGGGACTGATTCTATATTTGAATCCCCAGTAAAAAATATAATGACCGATTTCCCATTTTCCAGTGCAGTTTTTTTTCCTCATTGAGTTGTTTAAGTGTTAAAAGTACAAATGTTCTATGTTAAACAGAAGGCCTAGAGAAGTTAAATAAAGCATTTCAATCAAACAGCACTGAATGTGTTTGCTCATTTACTAAAAACTTTTAGTAAGTTCATTTTTCTTCAATTTGTTTTTAGCATTTCTGAAAGTGAGAGGGTTAAACATCAACTTTGTATTACACTTCAGAGCAGGAAAGATGTTAAGAAACGCACCCAACTCCTCCCTTAAACTAGCTGCATTTCCCATCATAGAGTTTGATAAGATGCCTCAAAAATCCCCTTCTCCTTGGTAATTGAGGCACAAGAACTAATGCATTACTGCTTATTTTTAGTTCATGTCCATGTCTGGCTTCTATCCACTTTTGTTAAGTACTTGTGGTTTACTAGTTCGGGGACTGATGGGGTAAACTAATTGCACCAGTCTTTCAGCACCGAACGACTGCATACAAACTTTGTATCGGGTTACGTGAGAAAATTAGTTTGAATAGTCTAATTTTGGCTTCTATTGAACATCTGTTGATACCAAACAGCCATGGCCACCTGGAAAAAAATGACAGAACTAGGACTAAAATAGCTCAGGTATTACAGGTCAGAGAGGCACTGAGAAAAATCACGTAAGGTGGGAAATGTAGAGAAATGTCAACTGAACAGGGCACTTGTGTTTATTTCAGTATCCTGCCTCTGGCAGTAGCATATAGAGATATATATATATTTTAACCAAATGAATTTAATACTCATGAAAGATAGTAGTTCAAACTTTGTGCCTTTTCAATCCTTGGACACTTGCTGAAGCAGCAAAGTCTCAAACAGGCATTCATTTTCCTGATGTCAAATCTTCCATAGGTTTGAAAAGTATGTTTCAAAATAATACACAGCATGCTGTTAGACACTATTTTAAGAAGATTAAATTGCTTTTGGCCGTAAATTCCAATGCTATACCTGAAAAGATGAAGAAGCAATTCCCATATTGATTATTTAGCAGAATTATAATGTAATTTTTCCCAAGACACCAAACAGTTTTTAAAAGGTAAATGGCATACTAATCTACTGAGCTGCCATACACTGCTCATCAGTACATGTCAATTTTAGCAGCACCACAGTATCCTTGAAATAGTTATCTGTGGTACAAACATTAAGGGGAAAAAACTCAGTATCTATTATCACATGTTGAATTAGTATTTCATAGTATATCTAGGTACAGTCCTCCAGCATTTGTAAATTGCTCATACTCAAATTCAGACATGCATTCAGCCAAAAATTACTACTTACAACTCAAAACTAATTTACAAAATAGGACACAAAGAAAAGAGAAAACTATATGACAAGCAAGCAACTAAAAGACATGGGATTCAAATGCCACAAAAGGCGTAACTGCCTGCCAACTCAACAGTATCTGCAACATGTACGCGCCGAGGCTCACATAACGGTTTTGGGGGTTTTGATAGACTCAGTCCTTCTTAATCATTTATGAAGCTTCAAAGGCTAGAAAGTTGTTTGAAACAAAACTGACTTGAAAGTAACTATTTTTCTGAACCAAGATTCGAGGCTGGGCAGGCAGATGGTGGCCACTGTAAGAGATTTGCCTTCAAGACATCAAAGGAATAAGCCAATGATAGGATTCTTCAAGAGTGCTTCAACTCACTTTCAGGCTGAAGTAGCTGGCTACTAGAGCTCTTATACATGCTATTTTATTCACATGAAAATTTCGTAACAATTTACAGGAGGTTTGAGTGTATTTTAGAAAATACTGATATACTCGACGCATTTCAAGACTAACTCAAACCAAAAAGATGTTGAGAAAGTATACTTCTATGATTTGCAGTTAGAAAAAGTGTTCCTGGTGCTGACAATTAGAAGTATGTGAGCTTAATCCTGTCATAAAATTAGAGAGGAAAAAAATGCCAGTCTACACTAAAACATGACAGCACACCATTAAAATTACCAGAACCTAAGTGTGCACATCATGCACTTCCAGACATGGCATTTTTAACTTCCAGGCTCACATTTTCAACAACAGAATCCCCATAAACTTTGCACCTATCTGACTGTATTCTCCAATGTGTAAAAACGCTCATGCATCTGGAAATATATTCAGCCAAGAAGGGGCAGGACATCATCAAGAACAAGAAGTCAATCTGATCCTTCATACTTCCTGTTACCCTGAAATAAGTGATGCTGCACGTGAAACACATCCTAATGTTGTCAACTACCAGTCTCTGCCTATTGGGGCCTCAAGCAGATGGATTAAACTGAGGAGGACTTTTTAAGAGGAAGTTTAGAACAGCTCTCCCTATACTGGTATTTCTGTCTACCATTTGCCTGCAGTGACTGCTTAAAAATTCATCTTAATATGCAAATGCCATTGAAGATTTTAGAATTATGCTCATTTTCCCTGAAGAAGACTACTGATTTCCTACACATGTTACATGTATACTTTCATGTAACATAATTGTACTGCTGCAGACCAAGAGACTGAGATGGCCACTACTCTCAGCCACTGCAGAAGATTCAGCTTCCCATACACGCTCTCAAATCAAGAAGATTAAAATTCTACAGTGATTTAAAAGATTGCATTTAATAGTATGCTGCATACCTATTAGCAGAAATATTCAGTAGTCTTGCCAAGGATTCCTTCAGTAAAATGGATGGCACAAAGGTATTTCATATGAACCAGTTCCCATCAATACACATAGCAAAGATCTTCCTCACTGAAATACAGGTCTTACACCATTCAAAAATGGATCACTCATTCTCCAGAGCTGCTCATTCTGAAACGACGACTAGACTTTTACCAGTGAAGAAATGAATGTGCACACAAAGTCAGCAGGTAAAAAAGATCTAAAAAAAGACTACAAATCCAATACTGAAGTTCTCCTAACATGCAGGAGGTAGACAACTTTGTTAAAATGAGGATCTGCAAGTAAAGACAGAAAAAAAGACTATGCCTAAGATAAAGCAAGGTCCCTGGAATACCCACAGTGCCACAGAGGTAGTGGTAAGGCTGAGACAAGCCTGAAGCCATCTGATAAGGTGAAAAAAACAACTCAGACAAAAGAAAGAAGATACACTGGTATACTTTTGACGTTAGGCAAAGGCAAAAATCCTCAGTAGCCATTTCTGGCATTAGGAGGAAACTTGTTCACCTAGATGCAGAAGATTTGTTGACTGTTTCACAGGGGGAGAGAGGAGAGGCATCTAGAATAGTCTAAAAAAAATTTTTGCTTTTCACAAAACAAGAACTGTTGCTTCAGAAATGTTAGGAAAATGCAGAGAAGGCATAAATCTAAGACTAAAGGACCCTTTGGACTGCTTCCATATAATCTGTCCTGATACATAATTTGGTGGGAAGCACTGATTTTATTAGACAGGAAAAAGTGAAATAATCTCTACAACTACTATGAAGTCATCTGTGAGAAGCCTAACAGATCTCTATCAACTAGCAATATCCTACCCTGCCAAATTCCTACCTTTCATTGGTCAAATAAATGAAGCAAACATAGCACTGGCTTGGAGTTCTGGGATTTGAAGGGGGAAAAATACAGAAAACCTAATGGTAAATATGTATAAATATATATGTATTTCTTTACTTGTCTAGTCCCAACAGAATTACAAATCAGACCTATATAGGTGTCTTTTTTTTTTATCCTCTTAGGGATTAAACACTTCCCAAATAAATAGTAATGTTAACAGCTCTGCTGAGAGCTGCCCTAAAAAGTATAGCCCAAAGAGTCCTTGTGTTAAGTTACGGAAAAAGCGTACTTGCAGGCTGCGAATCAAACAATCACAAATGTGGCACTGAAAGCAGAACTGAGGGTATGTATCTTGTCAAGTAAGGATAGCAGCTGGTACCTTTCACAGACCAATTACAGTGCAAGGAGTGCCTCAGTGTACTCTCACTGAAATAGGTGGGTGGTCGTTCTGTGAATACTTGGCTGAAGCTAGAATGATGTGGGAAATTATAAACTGCAGTACTTACCTAGTTTTGAAAACTGACATTCGCTACTTTTAAAAAGCACATTCTCTTTTCAGTTTCCATTTTTACTGCTCTTTGCAGGCTTTACAGTAGAGTAACAAAGATGATAAAGAACTTGAAAAGGCTTTACTATTTCAGCTGGCCACAGTCCAACAACATTATGTCTTACTTTAGGCAAAACATTTGTTTCAAGCTTATGGGAAAGTATCAGCCTGAAGCACATTTCCATGAAGTGATAAACAAATTGTTGCATCCCTGGCAAAGAATAAGATGAGTCATGCTCGCATGACTGGGAAGATGTTCAGAAAGCTCACCTTGTACAGGCGTCACTACTGTCCCCTTGAAATGCGGATTTATATGTATGTTCTTCGGTTGCTGAGGTGTCACTGGAGGTGGAGTCATCATTATTCTAGGCGTTTCTATCTGAGGGGGCATATGTAGCCCTGGAGGAGGAGAAGAATGATGCTGATGCTGTAAAGGAAGCAGAGATTGTAACTGTTGCTGCTGCTGCTGCTGTTGCTGCTGCTGTTGCTGCTGCTGCTGTTGTTGTTGCTGTTGCTGTTGGTGCTGCTGGAACAGACTCCTAACAGGTTGCTGGTGTGTTGGAATTAACCTCTGTGAATGAGTCTAAAGTCAGACAAAAGAATAAAGTCAATAGGCTTTAAAGTTAAAATATCCTGACATAAACCAGCACAAAACCAAGACACCTCTGGAGAACAATTAAGGCCAAATATGAACAGAAAAACTTCTTTGCCATACCATCAACTGGAACTGTTAAGAACCATCAGCACGGGAAAGCAAAGGAACAATCGAAGACATTCATGTGAAGGAGAAGATGGCAAAGAGCAAGGAAGCACACAGGGAATGCAGACTTTCATTCACTTATTTTTAACGGTGAAACTGTCTAGTTTCATATGTAGAGTTCTGCATATGTCACTGGAAACTGTCATCAACTGCAATAAGGTATATGTGATGATCACTAGAAATCTGAGTCCTAGTATCAAAACAAATCCACTAACTTTTGTCTCATGTATAGAGGAGCCTCTCTGGGAAAACAGACCTAAGAGTAGCAACAAAAGTCAAAATACAAATTAAGCTAGATTCTTAAGATATCAGTGCAGCCCACCTATCCATACTGCTTGAAGAAAAAACTACTTTAAAGATACCTTTCAAAGGTACCTTTTGTAACATTGAAGAAAGTGTCTTGCTGCTCAACACTTTCAAACACAAATGGCCAAAATCAGTTATAATTAAAAAAAAAAATAATTATCATGTTTCTCTTCAGAGATGTTCTTCTGCTTCTGAACTCACTGATAGTAGGTATCAGTCCTAGCCCAGTAACTTCCAAAGGGCAGTGCAAGAAGAGTCCCAAACAGGCAACCTTTTAGTAACAAAGATGCGACACATCATTTTTTTTCAGCAGCCATATACATAAAGCAAAGCAGCTACAAAGTATGCACAAGAAGAAGATATTGTGATGAGCACAATATGTTTACAACATTTAAGATCAAAATAACTAGCAAAGACTGCAGCAATACAGAAGAAAAATTATTCCACCTTCACTGTTTTAAAAGCATGAAATATTCTACTGCAGGGCTCTCAACCGCTGCGATATCCACCAACTCCTGCTAGTGATCAGCACCTAGAGTTACTGCTGTTGGAAAAAATCCCCTTTGTTTAATACAGATGACCTTGTCCTGCAAAGACATACACAGGCTTTGTTCTACAATCTCAGCTTCCAGTACATTTTATGACAGTTAACAAAAATAAGCATGGGCTACCTCTTGATCACACACTTGCTGGGGTTTTTTTTTGGATGGGAAAAGTAACATCTTACAGTTTGTGATACAAAGCGCAGGGGGAAAAAAAAGAGTAACAAAGCTAAACTTCATGTGAAATCCCAAGATACTAATTTATCTAGTGGTGATTACCTTCCTAGGGTTTTATTTGCCTCCATAATAGCATGGTAGGTATACAAATAGATTTTTTTAGAAGCATCAGCAAAAATATTAGTTTGACAAAAAACAAGAAATATTTTATAAAATCATATTTTTTCAAACTAAATTACTATTGATAATGTGGAACTGAACATGTTTCCATGTTGCATGTAGAGGACTTCTCAGAGGAATTAACTTTTTCCTCCAACCTGATTGCGTTGTATGAGTGGAAATCCATTTTTCATTTGGAGGCCTTGAGATTCCTCAAGTTGAGGCTGGTAACAGGACTAAGCACATACTTTCATAATCACCACGTTACACAAAGCCCATCTTGCCTAACAGTGCCCTGAAAGAGCAAAAAGTGTCCGTTGGAATATATATTCCACCTTAGTAAAGATTCACAATTTAGAATGCGTTTCTCCATAATTTCCTGAAAGTATATTAAAAGAATACTAAGGATTAAAAGGTACCATTGTCGATGGCTGGTTTGGCAGCAGTGCAGGCCTGTGATCCTTCATTCTGCCCCTATCATTATTGTCTCTCCTTTGTTCTCCCATTCCGTGGCACATAACCGAGCCTCCTCTTCGCCCTCCTCTCCTTGAGCCATACCGTCCCTGTTTAAGCTGCCTTTCCCTCTCCTCAAATTCAAGTAATGCTGCTTTGGCTTCTGCAGAAAGTTCTGTTAAAAGAGAGAGATGGGAAAAAAAATATTTTAGCTTTGTGCTGAAAAGATGGAGAATATAATGAAAAAAACATTGCTAGGACTAAGGAAGCATCCCTGCAACTAACATAAAATTTGCAGGCACTTTGATCTCCTTTAGGTGGCATGTTAACATTTCATTAAAGACATCTTTAAAAGGAAAAAGCACAGATACTCGTGTCTGTTGCACAGTCAAAAAACAGCAGGTAAATGAAACAAACATGAACAAAAAGGTTTGGGTTTTTTTTTAAATGCTATTGAAGTTTGCCTTACGCTGTAAAAGGAGGCTGTGGCTCCTCTCACATTGTGTTATCCTAAACAACATCTCACTTATCTGCAGAAATGTCAAGCAGCACAATGAAACCCCCAAACTTTACAGTAAAGGCTATGTTGAGTTTTCCATATAAGCAGATTTTATCTGCCAGATTCTTTTGCACTTTCTGGTCACTGAAGTGTTTTTGCAGTATGTAATTACTTAATATTTTATTTATTGTATGTGGTTGAAGAACCAACTGTACTTTACAAGTGATAATTCCACTCAGAGAGAGCACACTTCAAAATCTGTGCTCAGCTCAAGTCAAATACATGGCCACTGATAACACCCACTCAACTCACATGACAGGTAAACACCAGAGAACAGACGGTACTCAACGAAGACTGCCAAATTTGCTTGAAACCTGGGACAATGTTGATAACATTAAGAGAAAACCATGCAGCAACAAGCCCAGGTAATTACATTACTTGGAAATATAGAGAAAGTCTACAACAAACTTCAGGAAACACACTGTGACAGTATGAGCAATACCACTCACCAGGTTTCAGTTACTTAAAGGGGATAAACTTTAACCCAAACACGCAGCTGAGGATTTTGCCATGTGCCAGTCAGATTCCTTGTTACCTCTAAAATTGACTTCTGCCTCTAACAGGGCAAAATTAAACTACTCTCCAAGAAACACTCTCATGACAAATAAAAACATATTTTGAATTCATATAAATGGCAATTAGTGCAAGAATTCAATTTTTCCATTTAAAAAGTCTGCTCTTAATGTTAAAGGAGACTGGGTACAGGGACCACTTTTCAGGACAAAGTGGTTTTACTTGCTAATAGTACACATAATGGTTGTAGTATCTGAAGATCAAACTGAAAACAGTTTATATCTGGCAGCTGAGACACTACTGCGTCTCCACACCACTACATATCCTCCGTCAAGAATACATAACTAAAGCAATTAGAAAATTATTAAAATTTCTTGTGAGTCTAATAGCCAAAGCTACTTAAACCACCATCTTAAACATCTTCACAAGTAATCTCAATTAGTCTTTGAAGTTGAGGATTGACAGAAATGCAGAAAAGAGTGAGCGCCGCGCATTGCCACTGCGGCAGTTGTTCTTACTTGGCTACAAAAACCACCTGCACGACTGAGCTGCAAAGACTGTAAATTTGCATGTCCCAGTTTTCAGAGGTATTCAGCACCTCCAGAAAGCAGGGGCTTTTTGATTTAAAAAAAAAAAAGTTTAGAACTTGCTGACTGTCTAAGAACACAGCAAACATGACAGACTCCTAAAAGCCCAGGACCTGCCATATAGTTTCCTATTTCACTTCTGCATGTTGGTGATGAGACAAGTGTGTCTACCTCCTTTTCTCTCCCCTCTCTGACACTGCAATTAAGTGGCATAAAGCCTTAATTTACAATCACACCAGATATTCTTATGAAATGCTACCTTTGCCCTAGCACCTGCCTCAAGAGATTGGCAGAGCCCAAGACAATCAGGCTTTATCAGGAAAATCTCACAGCATTCTTAGAAAGGGGCAAGGAATCACACTCCCTCAAGTCTTAGTATGGTATTAAATGTGCACACTATAGATTTCTGAGGAAAATTAAGACAAATGTACTCTTGTCCAAAGTGACCAAAAGCACTAGATGCGACTAAAACAACCACCTTATCACTCTTTAGCTATCAGGGATGAAAAAAGCTGGTTTAATGGGAAAAATAGAGCTCTGATTTCAAGCCTCCTTCCTGTCCACACCTGAAGCAAGTTCAGTTTCTTCAGAGGCTTGCAAGTGTGAAAGGGCTAACACAGGCTTTTAGTTGATCTGCAGGAAAGACAGACCACTAGCTCCCATATACTTACAGAAAGAAATGGTGCCATTACATTGCAAAGCAACAGCTTTCCTCCCTTTAACCAGAGAGGATCCAAATCCTGCAGGGCATCCTGGGCATGCTGCTAGCTGGAAAGTTTTCTTTTTTTTCTCCAAGAATAGGACAGACAGGGCAATTTTTCTGCCATCTTCCACACTACAACACTGAACACAGCAAAGTAGTTTGGAAAGCAAAGTTCAGTCATTGCAACAAGTACCTACCACTGATATTCATTCAAGATGACAAGAAGCTATCTCCTATTAAACAGATTAGAAGTCACATGTGAGGAAAGCAATTCTTAATGAACCTGGGAATACAGCTAGGCTTCCTACAAGGCAAGATCATGTCTGAGTCTCTCAGCCTCTTGAGCACACATCGAAGGACGCTGAATAGAAACAACTTTAGAAGAAAGAATGGGCTGCTCCAAACAATATGAGCTCAGAGGGCTGCACTGATTAAGCTTGGGAAAGGGATGACAGCATCCAGAGGAAAGTCAGTCCTGATGATTTTCGATGTGTGCAGGTACTTTTCACTCTCTTTAAAATGAAAGCTAATAAATTGTTTTCCTACTCTCTTTACACAAAAGTTCTCAAACTTTAGAGGCTGTGTCTTTAAAGGCACAATCCATGTATTCCGTTTTTCAGCCAGAAAAATGAAACTGTGTGTAACACTGACCTTGGAAAAAATATCCCAACCAAAACAAAAACCCCCATGAATTCATTGCAGCATGCATCATTACATTCATATCGCATCTATGACCACAGAAGTACAATTAACCATATGATTTTTAAACAACAACAACAAAAAAAGTGAGACTACATCAACATCAAGCATACCTCCCCCAACAACATGCCACTGAAGGCAACAGTGTCCTACCTGTGAAGAATTTTGCTTACACACAAAACTGCAGGTTCAGAGCCTCAGAGGCAGACTGCAAAAGTCTCATGCAGTGAACTAAACTTGTGAATACCTCAAGTGCTTTATATTGCTATCAGTCACCATGCAGCAAAATAGTCAGCTCAATTATTAGGTGGGCTGTTTATCAAATTTGAAAGCATTGTGCCACATGTACAGAGATCAAGGAGAGGAGACCGTGTGGAAGACAGTTTTGCAGGGAGGGGAGCAAGGAAAATAGTCCTTGTCTTCCCTGAAAGCAAGATCAAACCGCTAACTAGAAAAGAGGTGATGAGCAGAGGAAAAAGAGATCCTCCTTCCCTCCCTAGACTCTTCCAAAGCATAGCCAGGTATTCACATGAAAAGGCCCACGGCTTCTCCCTGGCTAAGAGCTTGTGGGCGTTGTGACCAGAACACACTGCGCCAGGCTGGATGCTGCCATGCCCCCTGGACAGCGTGGGCAGGCTGCTGCAGCACACGGCCACTGGCTCCTGCCTACACCAACCCTGAGAACAGGTCTCTGCGGCTACATCTGCCTTGGGCGGCTCCCTGAGAGCAACGGCATTTCAAATCTCCAGGTTTGAGAATCCCAGAATTCCTATTATCCTGGATAATGCAGACATTTGCAACATAAACCACATTCCAGAACAGCTATTAAAAAAAAAATGCATTTACATATATATGCAATCTAAATAGAGAGCTAGCAAATGTTCTCCTTTAACTTTTTTTCTCCCCATCATCCAGACTTGCAACTTGATTACACTATGTGCTTCTGCACACAGTGCAACAGGACAACAGTGAAACCATTCATTTTAATTTCCTAGCCTTGCCCAAAATCTCAGCCACTAGTTATCAGAGTGAACATGAGCCAACTAAGCAGGACATAACAAGAAGTACTACCACATCCAATAAACTTTGTTATCACTTTGCAAATGGCTCTGCATAAGTGTAGGGTTTTGTTTTGGTTTTTAAATTAGGTACAGAAAGAATGCTTTGGTTTGGTGATGCCAAACAAAGCCATTTTTTTTCACATTCCTTAACAGGTAACTAAATCCAGAGCATGACGACAATTCCAACTATATGCACTGAAAGAAGTAAAATATTTCTCATCAAAGATTATAAACTCAGTATCTCTAGAAATCAATTGCATAGTTGTCCTACAACACCTCTCCTTTAAACTTTTCAAAACCACTACTTACATTATCTTGGATAAAGAAATGTTTAGGAAAGATCTCAGCTACATTCATAACAATACTCTGTATTTTTACATATTTTTACCAGCACTCACTTATTCTCATCCTCACTGTACAGTTCTCACACACACAGTTAATGCAGTGAATCAGCAATTATTTTTCCAGTGTCTCTAAGTGTCAAGATTAATTTCACTATCGCTGGTAATAAAATGGTTTCAAATGACATCTTTAATCAGCAAGTAAGAATGCACTCCTCCAATAGAGACAAGCTGTCACAAAAGGTCACCAAAATGTGACAGGATGGAAATTACGTTTGTAACTTCAACTGAAATGTTAATTCCTCTTTAAGTGTTTTCTCAACTATGTTCAGATTTTGAAGTAAGGAGATGTAGATCTGCAATTAAGTTTCATTTTTAAACCAGTAGCATCTGCAAAAATTTGCTCTGTAATCTCAAAAGCAAGCAGGTATTTATATGCAAACAAGTATTTTTTGCTGTTTAACTTTCCACCACATGGTCAACCATTTGGTCTCTTTATCAACAACTTAACATGAAAAACTAGTATGAATAGAAACCATTTCATAACAGCAAGATTGTATTTTTGCCAAAGATAAGTTTCAAAAAAAGCTCTTTAATTTATATATTCATCCACATTAGCATCACCTTTTCCTTGTATCTCAGAATCACTTAAAATTACACTTAAAAATAAGTCTAATTCGAATCACTGTTCCTTTCACAGTCAAGCTCCACTACAGGTTTTCTCCCTTTGGCTGGTCTTGTCTTTACATTAAGCTACAGAGTAAATCTCCACAGATATCCAAAAATGCATGGAATTGTTATTTACCTTGCAATTATGTGCAGAGATTTAGCTATTCCAGTGCACTCTTGTTCTGAAAATATTCTGTTTTGTAAAGCCACCAGCAGCTTTTGTATAAATAGGATATGGTCTCTATGTGGTATGTAAAAATATGGTCTTATGGTTGAAAACACATCTGGAATGCACTTCAGCTAAAATATTCCTTGCCCATATAGACTACTCTGTGCCTGTAGAAGGTTCCCTTCAGTCTTATTCTAACCAGAATCAATTGCTGATTATTAAAACAATGCTGAATAAAGGCCCTTAATACACACTTTGCCTGAAATTGCAAGTAAGAAGAGCTATTTGCTAAATACAAACAACAGATGAGAAAGATCTTGATTCAAAATCATGCACCGACATCTCACTCACAGCACGACATGACCTACATGAATACCACTGTGAAAGTCTGGTTCAGCCTTTGGAGCTGACTCCTTGCTGCTCACAAACAAGTCCTCTTAGTCACAGCACCTTGGTTATAGAATTAAGGCTTCTCAATTTTTGCAGGCATAGTAAAAGCCCAAATTCCTTACAACCCAATTAAAGAATTAGGAGGCTATGCAAATCAAGAGAAAAATCCTTAGAACCAACATCCTTTGCAAAGCAAGGCTTTTAAGGTAAGAGGAAAATTTCATCAGGATGAGTTGCGGCAATCTAGGTATGTGCTCTAGTAATGTAATTCCAAAACGCTCTGTTGGCCCAAAGACACTGACTGATCTGGAAAGAAAGCAGAAGCACTAGCTACCAAGCTCATGCTGCATGGCCCCCATCTTAAAGCAATCCTGTGTAAAGGATTCATCCCTACGGTCTGGCAAAACTTGAAGTATCATCAAAAAATACATCTTCCCCCAGTGGTATCTGACAATTATCCAACAATATCTGACAATTTGCCTTCATTACCAGTTCACTTCTCTTGCATATCTTGATTCTCTTCAAAAGATCAGGGCTTTTTCTCCATAGTTTGAATTGATATTTTGGTTCACTAGTAAAACTATGAGAATGGTACACCTTTCTGAAAGTAAAACTTAATTTCTGCCCATCTCCCTAGTATCACCTTTTTAACTTGACTTTTTATTATTATTATTTATTATTACCACCACTACCATAAGGCCAACGTGAAGAGGTAATTTAGTTATCCCCAGTGGGGCAGGTACAACACCAGTATCAGATACTTGAGTATCCATGCTACATGAGGGGTCTTGAAGTTAACTCTCAAAACCAAACACCAATGTGATTTTATTTACAGACTAAAACAGAGCAGCTGCAAGAAAGTTGCAAATCTACTGCTTCTTCTGAACTAGCAGTGGCAAACTCATTAGCTACATGGAGCAGTGTTCCTAGAAACACACACACTTGTGTTATGCTTCTCAAATACGAAGAAAATACACCCTTTCAGACAATGCCTAAAGAATCAAGGTCGTATAAGAGATCTAGATTGTTCCATGTTAGAAAAGCTGAACCCAGAAAACAGAGGTTTCCATATTTTTCTAACACACTCCTCAGCAAGTTACAATTTCTCTAGGCCAATCCAACCGTAGGAATACAACAGGTTCACAGCACGCTTATGTTCTTGGGGGAAAACAGCAAACATGCAGGTATTTCACAGCAGAACAAAAGTAACAAGATTTGTGTTATCAACTGAAAACCTTCCAAAGATGGAAGTCCAAAGGAATTCCTTAAAATGTATTCCACCACAATACGTAGTGAAGCACAGATGAGAGAGCTACTGCTTGAAAACACGAAAGCTTTTAAAGACACCACAAAATTCTCAATGAACAAACCTTGCGATGGTTTTCAAAACATGGTGTGCTTAAACATTATTCCCAAGGAGATAGACACTACACATGCTACAACACACTACATATGACTTTGGACAACTTGTATATAGGCCAGTCTAAGTTAGAAGGTGACGGTTCTATTTTTTGCCATTAAACTCTTTTCTAAAAGTTTTGGCAAGCCTGTCTTTTACTTTCTTTTATTACAGCTCTTCCACAGCAACAGTCCATTGCCACAAAACCTCACCCAAAGTTTCTGGAATGTTTCTCCTTTCTCTTGTCACATCTGAGAGCCTAATTATTGTTCCTTCTTTCCGTTCAGTTTTGAAACGTAATCGTCCAGACCCTTCGTCATCATCCTCCTCTTCATCAGATTCTTCTTTTGTTTCTTCTTGAAGTTCCAGAGATTCAATAGCTGCCTGAATCACAAAACACAGAGGACATGCAAACTGAATAATCTATTTTCTTGTCATCAGTGAGTGTCAAAAGACAAAGCTTTCTTTAAAGGTCCCATTGTACAAATTTTGCTGGCATTATACATTATCCTCATACATAACCCAGTGAACATTTAAGAGCTCGGTGAATTTTTTTAAAATATAAAGATATGAATTATATAATAAATTATATAGTAAAATCTATTGAGAAAACCCATTTTGCTGCAAGGGAATATGGAAACTCCAGTTACAACCACCATCTGATCAGTAGCTACTTTTGCACACGAGCGACATTTTATCACTGAATTGACTAGGATGCAAACCTGGGATACTACCAGATTCAAGTAATGTAAACATTAAATCATTAAATTTTTTTTTTTATTTGTTAACAACTATCAGTAGCATGTTGTTAAAAAAAAAAACACGAAACCCAACCCAACAGATAACCTTACATCTCAATTTTATTCCTCTACGTATGTATAACTGTACTTGTCTTTTTTTTTTCTACTCCTTGGATACTTGCCAGTTTTAATTCAGCAATTGACGAAGAGAATGTAGAACAGGATTGGATAAAATCTGAATATACTAAATTTGTATATTGAAATGCTACTCCCTTGTCCTCATTTAACTTTCCAGCTCTCACTATAACAGAGAACATTTATTTAGATAAAACAGTGTCCCTAACGAAAATGGATCACTCTCCTCCAAATTAAACAAAAAAGAAAAAAAAAGAGAGGAGAGGGAAGGGAGGAGAGGGAAGGG
>NW_009225847.1:0-5457 GCF_000690835.1 Fulmarus glacialis
TCACCCCAGTGCCCCGAGCCTCTGCGGGCGCTGCCGCCCCCGGCCCTTCGCTGC
This sequence comes from Fulmarus glacialis, assembly GCF_000690835.1. Lineage (NCBI taxonomy): Eukaryota > Metazoa > Chordata > Aves > Procellariiformes > Procellariidae > Fulmarus > Fulmarus glacialis. Next base: position 55 of record NW_009225847.1, read on the forward strand.
CGTTGGAGTGGGGCGGTGGGCAGGCCAGGCGCTGCTGCCGCCGAGTTGTTCGTATAAGTCCTTATTTTGGCACCAGACCAAACTTATTTAAGTATGGTACTTATTTAAGTGTCCTGTACTTTGGGATTGGAGGGGGGAAGAAATCAGGAAAGTGTGGTCCCTGTAGCCAGTCTTACAGGACTGTATTACACACACTTATTTTTAAGAAACTTTTCTCCATACAGAATCAACTTTCTAGAGGCAGCCTTCAAGAAATGCAGCAGAGCTTTTAGAATTCACTCATTAAATGCAAATACACTCTTCTTCATAATACATTAACCTTCCTTTAATAGCGTGAAAGCATCTTGTCATTTTATAGCTGAAGTGTTAAAAAACTGTATGGTGAGAGATTTTTGGAGTGACATAAATCAATACAAGTCATGGAACAGAGCAGATTGTTTGTATTGGGGAGGGGTTACCATTTTTTAAATGTACTCTTTATTTTATGAAACAGAAGCAATCACCTTAGGCTGTCAAGTACCTGTGAACCCTGCTCCCACTGCCTGCTGGAGATCTGTTTCTGGAGACCTTCTCTAGAAAGAAATCTCTGGATTAAGGCTTTCCTCTTATTTTGGTAGATTAAGAAGATGGGAGAGATGGATTTCCATTTCGCTTCTGATGATGTGATTTGATGGAAAAATGCATTTTGCGCACCTCTCAATGGACTTTGCTTTTCTTGTTGTTGTTTGTATTACTGCCCTTCGGATCTCAGCCCGGGCGAGGATACGGGTCATTAGTGGAAGGTAAAATGTTATTTCCTACCTGCCTATCAAAGAATGTGCCTGTATTGCTTCTCTAACTGCTTCATAGCTTGTGGGCAAGTAATTAGTTGGGGTGGTGATGAAACTACAAATAAACTGGTGTGCTTCCATCACTTCACTTCCGATGGGAACATTTAATGGGAAACTTAATGGGAATGCTAAAGCAACTATTTAGGAAAGATGGAAGGAAAATTTGGGTCACATTTTGAGGCAGGATGACAACTGGCAGCTTTCTGGCATCTCGCTATTTCCCCACTCTGCAAACCTGTTCCTTGGAAATAAAGCTCGGTGTAAGTGAATGAAAGTGAGAACGGGCTTACGGCTCATTTACCGAGGGAAGATCTTCCGTCCGATATGTATTATTTATTATAGCTTATGTTCTATTTAAGATTACATTTGAAGAGCTGTGGTTTTTACAGTCAGCTCTGAGGTACCTGAGCAAAGGCAGGGGTGGGATCTAAATGGCGATTTGCAGCGGGTTGCACAGCGGCACTAACGTTAAATGGGCCGACTGCCCGAGCCGTGGCATCGCCGCCCACTGCGCCTGGGCTCGGGACGCGTGGCGGCGCGGAGGGGATCGTTCTTGTCACTTGTACGCAGACGGGCGAGGGCTCCGAGGTGGTGGTACGTGGAGCGCCTGCTCTGCGAGGAGGTCTCAAAATCACAGCCCCTGGGGAAATATTATTCTGCTTGCCTCCTCTTCCCGTAGGACGGTTCCCTCCAAGCACAGACATGTCAGAGCCCAAGAGTGCTACCCAGTGCCAATAAATGAAAAATAATTGCCTGCAAATTGCCCTCTCTGTTTTTGTAGGCAGTATTGCACCAGGCTGGAATCTCCCTCAAAACAAACCTCAGGAACAGCTTCCAGGCTAATTAGTGCTGTCAGCCACCAAGTTTGCTCCTTTTGTGGCACCAGGTTGTTACCAACAGAGCTTCCATGTGTAGCTGAGATCTTGCAGCATTATTTCATCTGCGTTATTTTTCCCTACTGACCTATTGAGAAATAACCACTTTCAAAGACAGGGGCATATTATGGTCATGGAGGTGGCTTAGCTGGGACACAGCTAGTCATTTTTCCTTGCTGATATTTTATTAATATATGTTATTAACTTTGATTCTCCTTCCCTGTGGTGCTTTATCATCTGAACTAATTAATTCTTCTTGCAAGATTTACAGGGAAGGGATGGGAATGTCTGCATTTGTAAACTAGACGTATCTCCAGGTGGTGTTACCTGGCACCAGCAGATGATGGGGTAAATCCCAGGTGAGAAGGAGAACCGGCACACAGCAGACAAAACCAAGATACAGCTACCCATAGGATGGTTGAATTTATCCTGTCCCTTTTAACTGGCACAAAGGCTGATGTAGATGATGCCCTAAGAAATAACAGAGCTAGTTTTCTACTTTTTTCATGAGCATGAAATAGCCAGGAAAAATAAACAATTTCTTTGGTCACTCTCCTCCCAGCCAGCACAACGCAGGGGTGTGCAGCACTGACGGCACCTCCTCTTACAAAGCCCACGGATGCCCCCGTCCCCTCCCCAAAAGCTGTGGGCGATGCTCACCCCGGGTGCCCCCGCAGTGGGCACAGCAGGACGTGAGCACGGGTGCAGCGGAGGGTCCCCCCGCTCCTAACGAAGCTCCGGGCTGCTGCCATGGGGCCCTGCCCCTCCGCCCCGAGGCTCCAGCCCCGGGGATTCACCAGCGGCTCTGGGCCTTTCAACAGCTGCTATTAACACTCTTCTTCCCTTTTTTTCCTCTTTTTTTTTTGCCCCTTTCTTGTTTGGTTTTTTTTTCCCACGCCTTCATGCTACAGGGCTGACATTTGCTAATAGCAGCGAGTTTGTGATAGAAGCAGTGAAAGTCTGGAATGAAATTCTGTGACTGGTACAGCCTAGCAGGGTAAAATGTAATCCTGTTAGCAAGATGAAAATACCATATGCCAGGGAGAGATGGAAGAAGATAAGAAGGGATGATTGTGCATGTAGAGGACAAAAAAAATATGTACACAAATGCATTCAAAACTAAATGAAAATTGGCTGGATTTGTAAACAATCTTAATGTCCAGAAAATTGCTCATCTGACTCATCTCGCCCAGATATCTCATTACATTTGGTGACCTCTGCTTTCGCAGCATGGTTTTGTTGCTATATATCTACATAGACCACTGGTGCCGATTGGAAATGGCATTTCAAAAAATGATGCATTTACTTCTGAATGATGGCAGGGCTGTGAAACGCGGAGTCGTGTGATCCCACTGTCTGAGGATCTGTTTGTCCCTCCCAGCCCTGCTGATAAATTCTGAATCTCATCATTAACGAGGGGTTTCGGCGCGGTAGAGGTCCCTGAGTGCCTACAAAACCTGGGAGGGCGGAAAAAGCCGTTAGAGAGGAACAAGAAGTCTTGTTCTCCTGCAAATCTCCAGCCTTTCACTGGGAAACATCCTGGGTTGAAGCAGCTCGCTGGGATCACTGGGAATCCCACAGAGCCATACGCAGTTGTGAGCTGTTCGCTGAGGACGGGCTCTCTGACGTTAGGAGCCGTCTCCGGCGGGTGCTGAGCTCCCTGCAGCCGGGGAAGCTCTCATTGCACAGGACGGGAATAACTGGCATTATGGTTTCCTTGCCTGATTTTTTTTTCCCCTTCAGACAGCTGAAACCTCTGTCAGCCACAATTTTACCTAAAGGCATCCCGTGAACAGCCATTGCCATTTGTGCAAACAGGTAGAGCAGAGGGTGAGACTGCTACAGCTCCGAGGGAGGTTCAATGGCCTGGGATTTCAGCTGGAACATTTTATTGCTTCTGATAGTGACAACTTCTCTCCCCTCCCCTCCCCTTCTCTCCCCTCCCCTCCCCTTGGAAAGCATCTACACTGTATTGCACAAACACATGTGCAATGGGTAGCAGAGGCACCACGCTTCTCCTTCTCACAAAACCAATGCGACTACTTAATGACATATTCCATAAACACAATCCATTAGGATCCCATTATAAGATGAACATTGCTCATTTAGAAGACAGTAATAACCATGCATTTTCCCTGTAGTAATGTGGTATTATGTACCCTTCAGCCGTTATAGAGGACTTAAAGTACAATGGTTTTGATCAGGTGCCATGCAGAAGTAGTAGAGTGCCTTGCAAAATTAAGGATTTCTGTTGCCTTAGAGAAAATCAGTGTTGTGCACTAAGAAATACAATCTGGACAATCCTGTGGGTGGGAAGGATCCCCTCTCTCTCTCTCTCTTAGAGAGAGAAAACCAGTAAGACTGAACAGCTTGTTATACAATGCAGACCCATAGTTATCAGAATTAAGAAGATTTTAAGTTGCTTGTTTTTTAAAAAATGAGTAAAATTCTATACTAAGCATATAATGCTCCATGCAATTGTATGGATCATTGAGGAAACCAAGAAAGCATATAATTCTGCAAAAATTCCTGGAAAATAACCATTGAATCTATCATTTTCCCAATTTCCTGACTCACCTTTCTCCAGTCAGAGGTGATGAATCACCCTGTGAAATGCGTGCCCAGAGCAGGCTGAATAGTGAATCCTGCAACAAGTTGCTCACTGAGAAGTGGTTACTGCAACTTAGTGGAACCTGAGCTGAGGGTGAAGGTGGACAGGAGGTGCAGCAAGTAACTTGAATTTCAAATGATTGCTCTACTAATCAGGACTGCGGCGTGTGGGACAACTGAACATACAGAAATTAAGGCATTCGGTTCTGAAACAAACACCTTAATTGCATGAGTTAAAAGGGTTAATTTGAGTAGAGAAGTTTGACCAGCAGCTAGGAGCAGAAAGCAGCAGTTTTATTCTCAGCCATTACTGCTGTTCATAGCCCATAGCATGCAGTAAAAGAAAAAAAATCACAGAATATTTTATTCATTATGACTAATAAGTCCAGTCCAGTAAAACAAAAAAATCCATCCCACCACCCAGAATTTCTGGTGACGTCAGTCATTAATCCTGCCCTGGGACTATAACGACATACCAGTCTGCTATATTGTTTGCACAGGCTAAGAATGAAAACAGTATCATTAACTGATTTTAACAAATGTTCACAAGTTGCAAGACTTGTTTGTTGTATGTTGAGCCTGAGAATTTAAAAGGTGCTTAGATTCAATGGTGTGTGTCATTAAATTCAGTTTTATTATATCCACTTGGGTACTTTTTATTGTGTGTTTTATGTGTTCATAATACAGGAAGAGTCTAGTAATAATGCTGACCAAAAAAAGTGTTTTTCTGTGTAGTTTTTGCAGTTGTGCTGTGCACTGACTTCCCATCGGCTGGGGCTGGCAGAGCAGCATTTCTCTGTTGGGTGCAGGGAAGGGTAAAGACGCCCAGACTCCATTGCAGGGACCGGACAGTGTTGAGGGTGGATGACAGTGGGCTGGAAACCCTCCTCGAAAGGAACACCCGGCAAATTTCCAAAAGCACTCTGCTTCCTAGGCACTAGCAGAAATTTTCCAATTTCGCAGTACAAGTTCAGGGCACTGGTTGAAAACCCTACGGTTTTGGAGATACCCTGTGGAGTCGTGCAAGGGGAGCTCCTGCGGCAGCGGGGACCTGGGCAGAGCCCCGCTGAGCCCCCGGCGCAGGAGCT